>NC_052157.1:72777681-72812736 GCF_902713615.1 Scyliorhinus canicula
TTCGGGCGATCAGCTAGGTGAACATCTGGCTCTTCACCAGCTTTCAATCCCGGCTGATCCGATACCCCGAATATGGCCTCCCGAGGACCCGGCTCAAGCCTCACATGTACACCTTGGACATTACCCTAAACACCTCCCTCCAATACCCCTCCAGCTTTGGACAGGACCAAAACAAATGAATGTGGCTTGCCCCCCCCCCCCCCCCCCCCTTAGTGAAATTGCGTACCTGCATATACCTAAACATTTCCCCCTGCCCCAACCCATATTTCAATCCTGCAAACCGGCCACCTAGAAACAAGTCCTTTAATGCCCTGACTCCCTTCTCCTCCCATCTCCTTGGCTCAAATCTGTGATTCCCCGAATTGGCATTTCTCTTGTCCCCAGCCTAAATTGCTGGAGCAACTGCCTCCAGATTTTTCACGTTGCTACTACCACCGGACTCCCTGAGTACTTCCCCGGGGCCATCGGAAGTGCCGTTGTTACCAACACCTTCAGCCCCGACTCTCTGCACGCACTCTCCTCCATTCTAACCCACTGGGAGTCCCCCTCTCTAACCCAGCTCCTCACCTTCTCAGCATTCACGGCCCAGTAATAATATAGTCAATTCGGAAGACCCAACCCCCCCTGACTGCTGTCCTCTTTGCAACAGCACTTTCCTAATCCTGGCCACCCCACCCCCACCCCCCCATCATCCCCCCCCCCACCCCCCCCAATCCCACCCCCCACCCCCCCCCCCCCCCCCACACACACACACCATATAAATAAGGTAATCATCTTTTTGACCTCCTTGAAAAATGCCTTTGGCAGGAATATCGGCAGACACTGAAAAATAAACAGGAATCGCGGCAACACATTCATTTTAATTGCTTGTATCCGACCCGCCAGTGACTGAGGGAGGCCATCTGCTTTCACCTTCCCCACCAAACTAGAAATGTTATATCTACGAAGCATCCCCGGCACTGGAGTGCTGAACTGGTTGCATTTAAGTGCTACAGTGCGAGTTTGGTGACTGAGGGAGTATAAGGGTTCATTTTTATATAAAGTCTAGTATTTCTTTTATTTAGTTAGTTAACTTAAAAGTTATTGTTTGGTCTATAGGAAGGTGAATTTTGAATCAGTTTTAAACAAGGTTCTACTTGTAGGTACTTGCAGCTGGAACTTGTTAATTAGTTAATTGGATTAGGCCAGTTTTCAGAGGCTAGAGTCACAGTATAAATCTGAGCTAGTTACAGTGTAGACTTTGTTTGCACTGGAGTGCTGAACTGGTTGCATTTGAGTGCTACAGTGAGAGTTTGGTGACTGAGGGAGTGCTGAGCTTGTGGCATTTGAGTGCTACAGTGAGAGTTTGGTGACTGAGGGAGTGCTGAACTTGGTGCATTTGAGTGCTACAGTGAGAGTTTGGTGACTGAGGGAGTGCTGAACTTGGTGCATTTGAGTGCTTCAGTGAGAGTTTGGTGACTGAGGGAGTGCTGAACTTGGTGCATTTGAGTGCTACAGTGAGAGTTTGGTGACTGAGGGAGTTAGGTGAAGAGGGAGTAAGGTGCTCTTTACATTTCATTTCCTATATTTATCAAAGAGCGTGAAGGGAGCCAGGAGTTTAGAGTACAGCTGACTGGAAGCAGAGTAGGAGGGCGGAGGTCCAGTTGGTCTACGGGGCAGCTAATTCTGTAAAGTAAGAGGGGATGGAGGCTAGGGCAGTTGCATGCTCCTCCTGTAGGATGTGGGTGGTGAGAGATACCACTGTGTCCCCGCTGACTATACCTGCGGGAAGTGCACCCAACTCCAGGTTCTCAGAGACCATGTTAGGGAACTGGAGCTGGAGCTGGATGAACTTCAGATCATCCGGGAGGCAGAGGGGGTTATCGAGAAGAGTTACAGGGAGGTAGCCACACCCAAGGTACTGAACAAGAGTAGCTGGGTTACAGTCAGGGAAAGGAAAACTAACAGGCAGACAGTGCAGGGATCCCTCGTGGCCGTTCCCCTTCTAAACAAGTATACCATTTTGGATGCTGTTGGGGGGATGACCTTCCGGGGAAGGCCCCAGCGGCCAGGTCTCTGGCACTGAGTCTGGCTCTGTGGCTCAGAAGGGAAGGGGGGAGCATAGAAAAGCAATAGTAATAGGAGATTCAATGGTTAGGGCAATAGATAGGAGATTCTGTGGTCGCGAGCGAGACTCCCGGAAGGTATGTTGACACCCGGAAGGTATGTTGCCTCCCGGGTGCCAGGGCTAGGGCTGTCTCGGATCGTGTCTTCAGGATCCTGAAGGGGGAGGGTGAGCAGCCAGAAGTCGTGGTGCACATTGGTACCAACGACGTAGGTGGGGCAAGGGGTGTGGAGGTAATAAACAAGTTTAGGGAGTTAGGCTGGAAGTTAAAGGCCAGGACAGACAGAGTTGTCATCTCTGGTTTGTTGCCGGTGCCACGTGATAGCGAGGCGAGGAATAGGCAGAGAGTGCAGTTGAACACATGGCTGCAGGAATGGTGCAGGAGGGAGGGCTTCAGGTATTTGGATAATTAGAACGCATTCTGGGGAAGGTGGGACCTGTACAAGCAGGACGGGTTGCATCTGAACCAGAGGAGCACCAATATCCTTGGGGGGGGGGGGAGGTTTTCTAGTACTCTTCGGGAGGGTTTAAACTAATTTGGCAGGGGAATGGGAACCGGATCTGTAGTCCAGCAACTAAGTAAGCCGATATTCAGGACGCCAAAGCACATAGTGATGCAGTGGGGAAGGTAACACTGACAAAGGAGAGTACTTGCAGGCAAGGAGATGGGTTGAAGTGTGTATACTTCAATGGAAGAAGCATCAGGAATAAAGTGGGTGAACTTAAGGCATGGATCTGTACTTGGGACTACGATGTGGTGGCCATCACGGAAACTTGGATAGAAGAGGGGCAGAAATGGTTGTTGGATGTCCCTGGTTATAGATGTTTCAACAAGATTAGGGAGGGTGGTAAAAGAGGTGGGGGGTGGGGGGGGGGGGGGGTGGCATTGTTAATTAGAGATAGTATAACAGCTGCAGAAAGGCAGTTCGAGGGAGATCTGCCTACTGAGGTAATATGGGTTGAAGTCAGAAATAGGAAAGGAGCAGTCACCTTGTTGGGAGTTTTCTATAGGCCCCCCAATAGCAGCAGAGATGTGGAGGAACAGATTGGGAAACAGATTTTGGAAAGGTGCAGAAGTCACAGGGTAGTAGTCATGGGCGACTTCAACTTCCCAAACATTGAGTGGAAACTCTTTAGATCAAATAGTTTGGATGGGGTAGTGTTTGTGCAGTGTGTCCAGGAAGCTTTTCTAACACAGTGTGTAGATTGTCCGACTAGAGGGGAGGCCATATTGGATTTGGTACTTGGTAATGAACCAGGGCAAGTGATAGATTTGTTAGTGGGGGAGCGTTTTGGAGGTAGTGACCACAATTCTGTGACTTTCACTTTAGTTATGGAGAGGGATAGGTGTGTGCAACAGGGCAAGGTTTACAATTGGGGGAAGGGTAAATACAATGCTATCAGACAAGAATTGAAGTGGGAACATAGGCTGTCAGGGAAGGACACAAGTGAAATGTGGAACTTGTTCAAGGAACAGGTACTGCATGTTTTTGATATGTATGCCCCTGTCAGGCAGGGAAGAGATGGTCGAGTGAGGGAACCATGGTTGACAAGAGAGGTTGAATGTCTTGTTAAGAGGAAGAAGGAGACTTATGTAAGGCTGAAGAAACAAGGTTCAGACAGGGCGCTGGAGGGATACAAGATAGCCAGTAGGGAACTGAAGAATGGGATTAGGAGAGCTAAGAGAGGGCATGAAAAATCTTTGGCGGGTAGGATCAAGGAAAACCCCAAGGCCTTTTACACATATGTGAGAAATATGAGAATGACTAGAGCGAGGGTAGGTCCGATTAAGGACAGTAGCGGGAGATTGTGTATCGAGTCTGAAGAGATAGGAGAGGTCTTGAACAAGTATTTTTCTTCAGTATTTACAAACGAGAGGGGGCATATTGTTGAAGGGGACAGTGTGAAACAGACTGGTAAGCTCGAGGAGATACTTGTTAGGAAGGAAGATGTGTTGGGCATTTTGAAAAACTTGAGAATAAACAAGTCCCCCGGGCCTGACGGGGTATATCCAAGGATTCTATGGGAAGCAAGAAATGAAATTGCAGAGCCGTTGGCAATGATCTTTTCGTCCTCGCTGTCAACAGGGGTGATACCAGAGGATTGGAGAGTGGCGAATGTCGTGCCCCTGTTCAAAAAAGGGAATAGGGATAACCCTGGGAATTACAGGCCAGTTAGTCTTACTTCGGTGGTAGGCAAAGTAATGGAAAGGGTACTGAGGGATAGGATTTCTGAGCATCTGGAAAGACACTGCTTGATTAGGGATAGTCAGCACGGATTTGTGAGGGGTAGGTCTTGCCTTACAAGTCTTATTGACTTCTTTGAGGAGGTGAGCAAGCATGTGGATGAAGGTAAAGCAGTGGATGTCGTGTACATGGATTTTAGTAAGGCATTTGATAAGGTTCCCCATGGTAGGCTTATGCAAAAGGTAAGGAGGCATAGGATAGTGGGAAATTTGGCCAGTTGGATAATGAACTGGCTAACCGATAGAAGACAAAGAGTGGTGGTGGATGGCAAATATTCAGCCTGGAGCCCAGTTACCAGTGGCGTACCGCAGGGATCAGTTCTGGGTCCTCTGCTGTTTGTGATTTTCATTAACGACTTGGATGAGGGAGTTGAAGGGTGGGTCAGTAAATTTGCAGATAATACGAAGATTGGTGGAGTTGTGGATAGTGAGGAGGGCTGTTGTCGGCTTCACAGAGACATAGATAGGATGCAGAGCTGGGCTGAGAAGTGGCAGATGGAGTTTAATCCTGACAAGTATGAGGTTGTCCATTTTGGAAGGACAAATATGAATGCGGAATACAGGATTAACGGTAGGGTTCTTGGCAATGTAGAGGAGCAGAGAGATCTTGGGGTCTATGTTCATAGTTCTTTGAAAGTTGCCACTCAAGTGGATAGAGCTGTGTAGAAGGCCTATGGTGTGCTAGCGTTCATTAGCAGAGGGATTGAATTTAAGAGCCGTGAGGTGATGATGCAGCTGTACAAAACCTTAGTCAGGCCACATTTGGAGTACTGTGTGTAGTTCTGGTCACCTCATTTTAGGAAGGATGTGGAAGCTTTGGAAAAGGTGCAAAGGAGATTTACCAGGATGTTGCCTGGAATGGAGAGTAGGTCTTACAAGGAAAGGTTGAGGGTGCTAGGCCTTTTCTCATTAGAACGGAGAAGGATGAGGGGCGACTTGATAGAGGTTTATAAGATGATCAGGGCAATGGATAGAGTAGACAGTCAGAGGCTTTTTCCCCGGGTGGAACAAACCATTACAAGGGGACATAAATTTAAGGTAAATGGTGGAAGATATAGGGGGGATGTCAGAGGTAGGTTCTTTACCCAGAGAGTAGTGGGGCATGGAATGCACTGCCTGTGGAAGTAGTTGAGTTGGAAACGTTAGGGACCTTCAAGTGGCTATTGGATAGGTACATGGATTAGGGGAGAATAATGGAGTGTAGATTAATTTCTTCTTAAGGGCAGCACGGTATCATTGTTTCACAATTGCTTCACAGCTCCAGGGTCCCAAGTTCGATTTCGACTTGGGTCACTGTCTGTGTGGAGTCTGCACATCCTCCCCGTGTGTGCGTGGGTTTCCTCCGGGTGCTCCGGTTTCCTCCCACAGTCCAAAGATGTGCAGGTTGGGTGGATTGGCCATGATAAATTGCCCCTAGTGTCCAAAATTCTATGATTAACCTAGGACAAAAGTTCGGCATAACATCGTGGGCCGAAGGGCCTGTTCTGTGCTGTATTTCTCTATGTCTATAATCCCGTACCACCTGCACCGCGAGATATCATCCCTACGGAATGATAGCCCCCCCCCCCATCCCTGGCCGAGACACCACAAAATATTCATTTTATCTAAATTTATCTTAGACCCCGAAAAACACCCAGACACTTGAAGCAACTCCAATATGCCCCCCTTCGACACACTCGGTTCCGATATATACAACAGCAAGTCGTCCGAATACAAAGATACCCCTATGCCCTACCCCCCCTTCGCACTATCCCTCGCCACACCTCCAAACTCCTCAATGCGATGGCCAATGGCCCAATCGCAAGCACAACCAACTGGGGGGCATAGGACATCCCTGCCTGGTCCCACGGTGCAGAGCAAAATGTCCTAAAATACATGTCATTCGTGCGAATACTTGCCCTCGGCTCCTTATACAGCAGCCTTACCCAATCTACAAATCTTTGTCCAATCGCAAATCGCTCCAGAAATGCCATCAAATAACCCCACTCTACTCAGTCAAATGCCTTCTTGGCAGCCAATGCCACAACCTCCTGTCTCCCTCCCCTCCGGTGGCGCCATAACCACATTCAATACCCTCCTAATGTTCTAAAAGAGCTGCCTCCCCTTCACAAACCCTGTCTGATTTTCCCCTATTACCTTCGGGAGGCACTCCACCAACTTACCCGCCAATACCTTCGGCGACACCTTTGCGTCCACATTCAGAACTGATATGGGCCTATACGACCCACATTCTGTCGGATCCTTTTCCATCTTGAGCAACAGGGGGATCGATGCCTGCCTCAAAGTCTGTGGCAACACCCTCTTCCCAATCGCCTCTCAAACATCCCCACCATCAGCGACGTCCCTTCTCTCCATACTCATAGACTGCTCCCCTCGCCCGCCTCAATTGGCGCACTGCCTTCCTTGTGGACAGCTGGTCAAAACTCGCCTGATACTCCTTCCTATTTTCTAACAGTGCTGGATCCACATCCTCTGCATATCTCCTATCCACTTCCAACACCTCGTCTGTTAACATTTGCTGCTCCACCCACTCCTCACTATCCACCTTAGCTGAAAACGATATCACCTCCCCCCTCACCACTGCCTTCAAAGCTTCCCATACCACCGCCTGCGAGACCTCACCCGTACAATTAAACTGCACATATTCCTCAATCACTTTTCCAATCTTACCACAAAATCCTTGGTCTCCGAACAGCCCCACATCCAATCTCCACTCCCGCCTCTGCACTATTCCCTTCTCCAACATCATATCAACCCTATATGTGGCGTATGGTCCAATATCGCAATTGCTGAATATTCTGACCCCTTGACCCAGGCCAACAGCAACTACCCCACCACAAAAAAAATCTATCCGTTGTAGCCACCTGGGGTGGCCACGTCCCGATTACAAAATGGACACTTTGCAAAGAATGCAGGGAAAATGGACAATGCTGAGAAAGCACGCAGGTGCAAGGTTTGTCTGTTGATTGGAGCTGTAGTTCCCAGACAAGACCGATACTGCAAAGCCATGACCATACTAATGAGCCATCTCCGGGGACAAAAGAGTAACATTTAGGTAAATGATACTAAAGCAGACACCCCGGTGCCAGAGGAGACGAGAACAAAGCAGCCAACAGTCACCTAGGGCCCGCCCAGCAATCAGGGCACCCACCCCTTTATTGGAGGAAATCGATACCAATGATCAGGATACGGTCCAATTAATTGGGACCATGTTCAAGGCCCGCCCAAAAGCGCGCAAAGCCCCCTTTGGGTATAAGAAGAAGCCCCCAAGAGAGAATCGCTCTCGTGGCCTTGGCTCTCAGCGAGGAGAGACCTGCCTAGTAGCTGCACCAGAACAAGTTAGTCCAAAGTCAACGCACGCTCCGAGACAGACGCTCCTACCTGCTATTCCGTACCAGCTCAACCCCAGCAGCCTCAGAACCGGACAACGGCCATTGTTCCTCTGACTGAGTGGCCGCCCGTAGCTAAGTATAGGCTTTAGTAGTAGTGATAGTTTAGTTGGTAGAGTTTTGTGCATGAGTATATTTGACTGTGTGTAAATAAATGAGTATTGATTTCAAACTTACTAACTGGTGTATCGAGTCTTTGATCAGTATTCGGTTTTGAACCTTGTGGCGATATCGAAAGATACCTGGTGACTCTTGAGCAAACGTGATTAGAATTAAGGAAGGTGACCATATTAACCATCATAAACAGAGCCAATTAAAGAGAGAACACAATGAGCAACATTTACTGGCGACCCAGATGGGACTCGATTTAGAAATGGCCTCACCACTCCGAGAGAACCCAAATACTGATCAAGCCTCCGAGATTCGGAAGTGTGTTAATGCATGCGTACTGACAGGGATATAAGATAAACCTGAGAGATTTTGTTGCGTAAAACTGTCGGGAATTTTGTAGGTGGGAAAATAGCGAAAGCCGTACCCGTGTTCACAGCACCGCTTTATCACCCCCTGTTCCAAATTCAGTAGAGAACCCAGAGATAGGTAAGATGGCAATGAAGGCAATGGAACGCCTTATGAACCCCCAGAAATTCGAGGTCGAAGCGACCAGTAGAGTAGGACAGTGTCCCATTTGGGAAGATGAGATCAGAAAATATCTCAAAGGGAAAGGATGGCCCCTTTGGAGTGAATTCTGTGCCAATGAGGAAACAGGTCCCAGGAGTATAGGACATACTTGGTGGGAGAACCTGTCAGAGATCCACAAGAGCATAGGGAAAGCTCGCAAGCCGATGGCAATCGGGTCCTGCTTGGCACATATAAGGCTTTCTATAGGTATATCAGGAACAAAAGAATGACTAGAGTAAGATTAGGGCCAATCAAGGATAGTAGTGGAAAGTTGTGTGTGGAATCAGAGGAGATAGGGGAAGCGTTAAATGGATATTTTTCGTCAGTGTTTACACTGGAGAAAGACAATGTTGTCGAGGAGAACACTCAGGTACAGTCGACCAGGCTAGAAGGGATTGAGGTTCACAAGGAGGAGGTGTTAGCAATTTTGGAAAGTGTAAAAATGGATAAGTCCCCTGGGCCAGATGGGATTTATCCTAGGATTCTCTGGGAAGCCAGGGAGGAGATTGCAGAGCCTTTGTCCTTGATATTTATGTCGTCTTTGTCGACAGGAATAGTGCCGGCAGACTGGAGAATAGCAAATGTTGTCCCCTTGTTCAAGAAGGGTAGTAGAGACAACCCTGGTAATTATAGACCTGTGAGCCTTACTTCGGTTGTGGGTAAAATGTTGGAAAAGGTTATAAGAGATAGGGTTTATAATCATCTTGAAAAGAACAAGTTGATTAGTGATAGTCAACACGGTTTTGTGAAGGGTAGGTCATGCCTCACAAACCTTATTGAGTTTTTTGAGAAGGTGACCAAACAGGTGGATCAGGGTAAAGCGGTTGATGTGGTGTATATGGATTTCAGTAAGGCGTTTGATAAGGTTCCCCACGGTAGGCTATTGCAGAAAATAAGGAAGTATGGGATTGAAGGTGATTTAGTGGTTTGGATCAGTAATTGGCTAGCTGAAAGAAGACAGAGGGTGGTGGTTGATGGCAAATGTTCATCCTGGAGTTCAGTTACTAGTGGTGTACCGCAAGGATCTGTTTTGGGGCCACTGCTGTTTGTCATTTTTATAAATGACCTGGAAGAGGGTGTAGAAGGATGGGTTAGTAAATTTGCAGATGACACGAAGGTCGGTGGAGTTGTGGATAGTGCTGAAGGGTGTTATAGGTTACAGAGGGACATAGATAAGCTGCAGAGCTGGGCTGAGAGGTGGCAGATGGAGTTTAATGCGGGAAAGTGTGAGGTGGTTCACTTTGGAAGGAGTAACAGGAATGCAAGAGTACTGGGCTAATGGCAAGATTCTTGGTAGTGTAGATGAACAGAGGGATCTCGGCATCCAGGTACATAAATCCCTGAAAGTTGCCACCCAGGTTAATAGGGCTGTTAAGAAGGCATATGGTGGGTTAGCCTTTATCAGTAGGGGGATTGAGTTTCAGAGCCACGAAGTCATGCTGCAGCTGTACAAAACTCTGGTGCGGCCGCACCTGGAGTACTGCGTGCAGTTCTGGTCACCACATTATAGGAAGGATGTGGAAGCTTTGGAAAGGGTTCAGAGGAGATTTACTAGGATGTTGCCTGGTATGGAGGGAAGGTCTTACGAGGAAAGGCTCAGGGACATGAGGTTGTTTTCGTTAGAGAGGAGAAGGCTGAGAGGTGACTTAATAGAGACATATAAGATAGTCAGAGGGTTAGATAGGGTGGACAGTGAAAGTCTTTTTCCTCAGATGGTGATGACCAACATGAGGGGACACAGCTTTAAATTGAGAGGTGGTAGATATAGGACAGATGTCAGAGGCAGTTTCTTTATTCAGAGAGTAGTAGGGGTGTGGAACGCCCTGCCTGCAACAGTAGTAGACTCGTCAACTTTAAGGGCATTTAAGTGGTCACTGGACAGACATATGGATGAAATGGAATAGTGTAGGTCAGATAGGCTTCAGATGGTTTCACAGGTCGGCGCAACATCGAGGGCCGAAGGGCCCGTACTGTGCTGTAATGTTCTATGTTCTACATGCGAGGCACAGAGGAGGTTGTTAGGTCGCTCCGTAGAGAGATTGAGGCGAGAGACAGAAATAGTGAAGTAGATGTGAGCGAAGTTGAGAAGGAGAATAAGGATTTAAGAGAGCAGTTAGCAGTGAAGGACAGAGCGGTGGATGATGCCAAGAGTGCACACCAATCTTGTCTCGCGCATTTGAGTAGTTTCCAAACCCAATATGATAAGACCTTCCAGGACACGCAACGTGCGGTCTTGGTAAGACAAGAAACCGAGCAACAGGTCGAGAAATTGCAGAAACAGTGCAATGATTTGAAAGCAACCCTACGAGCACTCCACACATCGACAACGGAACAAAGGCAGAGCTCCGTAGACCACGCAAAGTGCCGGAAGCAAATTGCAGAATTGCCATCTCTGCTTTCCGTTGAGAATGGGTTTTAGAGTACATTCGGACCCCAATTAGATCAGGAAAACGGCCCCGATTAGCAGGAATTGAATGAAACTGCCCATAGATACGTGCATGGAACATGTACGCAGGAAAAACCCCAGAAAAGGAGAGGACCCCAACCCCCCACTGAACAGGCAGAACATACCCCCATGAACCCTGTAACCACACACCGCAGGGCCGCAGCAGAAGGAGACGCAGATTTCCTTTATACAACCCCGTTAACCGTTACCCAATTGCGGGACGCGTGTGAAACAATTACACCGTTCCTCCCCACATCAGACCCCCACCAGTTTTTCACTAGAGTTAAACAGCAGGCCACCATGTACGGACTGGACGCGAGAGAGCAGGTAAAGCTCACAGTTTTATGCCTCGACCCTTCAGTCATGGCAGCCCTTCCCGACCCACAGAATGTAGGAGGAGGCACACTCCAAGAAATGCACACAGCGATCCTAGATGCGATCGGCTATAACAGAGGAGACCTGGTAGAAGGCCTAAACAAGTGTAGGCAAAGGAAAACAGAGCACCCCACAGCGTTTGCTGGACGCTTGTGGATCCACTTCACAGCAGTTTTCGGAGAGTTAGCCCGCGCCCATTTGTCCGCAGATAATATGGCCAAATGGACTCGAATCCTGGTCTCTCACGCGAAAGAGGCAGGACAGAGAGCTTGTGCAAATTATGACCCCTCAGACGAGGCCCACAATGAAAAATGGGCTTTGAAAAGGTTGTCCCGCGCTTGGGAGCAACCTGTTCACAACAAAACCGCATTTATAAAACCTGAGGAAGAACAGGCAGACATGAATCCAGTTAAAGTGCACCAGAACCCCGCTTGGGTAAATGAGGGCAGGAACAGCCCGCCCCAGCCCAAATCACAGGAGTGTTACAGCTGTGGACAGTTAGGACACTTTGCACGAGAGTGCAACGTGCCACAAAAGCAGCAGAGAGTCCAACAGACAGGCACCCTAAATAGGAATAGGCCAAAGCCAATCCATAGCGTTAGCGCCAGTTCAGAGAATGCAGATATGAACGGCACCAACTGACGGTGTTCGGGCTCCCCAACGTGGGTCTGCGACACCCTTTGGGACATGTCCGGGAGACCAGTAGTGGCAGGCACAGTCCGGAGACACCCCGTAGAATTTATTTGGGACACAGGAGGGTCCCGCACCACACTCAATTCCTCCACAATGTTTCAGCGAGACACATGGCCCACCACAGACACCATTACTCTCAGCAGTTTTACAGGGTACTTACAGCAGGGACACATCATAGCCCCTGTAGCGATTCAGATAGATAACATTACAACTAAGCACCCCGTAGTTTTGGTTGATCTGCCCCAGACAGCTGAACATATCCTAGGGATCAATTTTATGAGCTCCCACAACCTTTCTTTTGATCCGGTTAACAAATGTGTTTGGAGAATGGCAAAGGCAGCACGAGCCCCCGCCACGCCGACAGTTGGAGAGTATGAGAACAGAATAAGCTCAGTAGGAGATTTCTGGTTCGACCCTCGAGCCATTAGTCCTGACAAACAGGTTAGGGCAGTCCTGCAGGAACACAAAGCAGCATTTGCACAGCACAATCATGACTGGCAAATTGGCTGGCTCTGTGCATATTACAGGTCCCGAACCCAGACCCCAGAAGCAGTACGGATTTCCCCAGGAAGCAGAGGGAGAAATGTCGAAGGTAGTAGAGAGTTTACTTGACCAAGGCGTACTGAGATCAGTAGCCTCCACGAACAATGTCCCAATTTGGCCTGTCAGGAAACCGGATGGATCATGGCAGCTGACCATTGATCACCGGGAACTGAACAAAGTAACCCCAGCAGCAGCCCCCACCATAGCCACGAGTCCCGAGACCGTGCTCAAACAGGGACTCCAGGCAAAAAAATTCCGGTTTTGGACATTAGCAATGGCTTTTGGTCCATTCCATTGGATAAAGCATGCCAGTACAAATTCGCCTTTACATTCCAGGGACAACAATATGCGTGGGCGTGCCTTCCACAAGGCTTCCACAACTCCCCCTCCATTTTCCACCGACAGCTAGCAAATGGATTAGCAAAATTGTACCGCCCCGATTTTCTGGTCCAGTATGTAGATGACCTGCTACTGTAGACAGACACAAAAGCAGAGCACATCTCGCTTCTTGCCGAACACCTAGGACTCCTGAAAGAGATTGGATGTAAAGTCAACCCCAAGAAGGCTGAGATTTTGAAAGAAAGGGTGATTTACTTGGGTACAGTAATCACTCACGGTAAACGAGAGATCGAGCAAAAGAGAATTGACTCGATCGTCAAAGTGCCCCTTCCCCACAATGTCTCAGCCCTCCGGCCATTTCTAGGACTGGTTGGCTACAGCCAAAACCATATTGACGGTTTCACCACTAAAGCAGCGCCCCTATCCGAACTTCTCAAGAAGCAAGCATCTTGGGAATGGCTTCCACAGCATACAGATGCCGTGGATGCTTTAAAACGATCACTCAGCACAGCTCCCGCACTACAGGTTCCAAACCCACTTTCCCCGTACGCTATCGAAGTAGCAAGCACCGACCGAACCCTTTCGGCCATGCTCCTCCAGGAACGCCATGACCAGTTACGCCTCACGCCTTTTAGATCCTGTCGAGCAAGGATTTTCTGCCTGTGAAAGGCACCTGCTTGCAGTTTTTTGGGCAGTACAATACTTCGCCTACATTACAGGACTCAACCACATCACCATTCTCACTGAAAACACCCCAACACAGCTATTGTTCGACGGCCGACATAAAGATGGCACAGTCAGCCAAATCTGCACAGCCCGTTGGACCCTTCTTTTACAGGGACGGGACATTACAGTGAAAAGAATCAAGACCCACACCTTCCTTGCCGATAATTTGCAGTATGCAGGCACGCCTCATGAGTGTGAAATCATCACCACAAAACACAACACAGGCCCATTTATACTGAAGACACCTCCCAGGAAAGCAGGTAGTACACCCCAGCCCACAGACACGTGCGCACCCCTGAAAATTTATGTGGACGGCTCCTCCACAGTTTTGAATGGAAAGAGAATCACCGGTTGCGGCATTTATGTAGAGGACGCGCAGGGACGTGCCCTCGATGAGATTTCACTAAAGTTGCCAGGACACTTAGGCTCGCAGGCAGCAGAACTGGCAGCGATCGCTTATATTGTAGACCACCCCGACTCGTTACCGACCCCAGCAGACATCTATTCGGACAGCTTGTATGTCTGTAATAGTTTAACAGAATTCCTACCCCTGTGGGAAACGAGAGGATTTGTTTCCGCAGAAGGAAAACCCCAACCCTCAGCCCCATTACTCCGACATATCTTAGAGAAAGCGAGACATAGAAAATATGGAATCATTAAGGTTCGCAGACATCACCGTTCCTCCCCCCCGGTAACGTTAAAGCAGACGCCCTAACGAAGGCAGGTTCCAGGCATGGTTATTTTGGAACCCCCCCCCCCAAAAGCACCCCAGTACATGCAGTTCAGGTCTCACAGACCAACATTCAGGATCTAGTGAAAGCCCATAAAGAAGATGAGAAACTTAGGGAAGTTTTAAAGGGAACCTTCCCAGCCCCGTATGATAAGTTTAAGAATGCGATAACCACACATGACGGTGTGATTTTGAAAGACGGCATTTATGTAGTTCCCAGGCAGGACAGGAACCAGATCATTTGTTAGTTCCATGACAATCATGGACACCAAGGTATTGAACCCACTTTAGCCCACCTCAGACTGCTCTGCTGATGGCCTAATTTAAAAGCCGATGTAACCCACTACATTGAGAATTGTTTAATCTGCGCCCAGAACAATCCGGACAGATACGCAAAAAAGGCTCAACTTAGTCATACCTGCCCCGTTAATGGCCCCTGGATGAATCTGCAGATAGATTACATAGGACCCCTACCTCCTTGCAGAAATGGCTATAAGTATGTGTTGGTGGTCATCGACACCTTCACAAAATGGGTGGAAGCTTTTCCATCAAGAACGAATATGGCAAAGACAACCGCAAAAATCCTACCCCACCATATCTTTACAAGATGGGGACTCCCCCGCAGTATAGAGTCCGATCAAGGCTCCCATTTTACAGGACGCGTAATGAAAAACGTCCTCACAATTTTCGGCATTAGACAAAAGTTTCACATAGCATACCACCCCCAGATCAGTGATATTGTAGAGAGGATGAACAGGACATTAAAAGCCACCCTCAGGAAACTGGTGCAGCAGAATAACAGCACCTGGGATTCAGTTCTCCCATTTGCTTCAATGTTTTATGGAACACGGTATCCACGTCCACAGGATACACCCCCCACACTCTCATGACCGGACGCCCCATGAAAGGGACAGAATATTTATTAGGATTGGATTTGGCCAGCCCCGCAGTGACAGCCCTCACACATGAAAATGCTGTACAGCAGCTAATTGAGAATATAAAGGCAACTTGCAGCAGCTGTGAGACTTGGGACATGGAGGAAACAGAATAAGGCTTGTTTTGACAAGACAGTACACGCCACTGAGTTTGCAGTAGGGCAGCAAGTGATACTTTCCCTATACAACCCCAGTTCATTCCTTTCCCCAAAATTCTCAGGTCCGTACTCAATTTCAGACAAAGTCAACCCCTCGGTATACAAGATTACATATCCCAATGGCAAGTCTGCATAGTTTCACATAAACCAGCTCAAGGCTTATGGCTTGCAGAATAAACACACACCACAACATCCTGCTCGCCGCAGCAGATGAGCACACCCCACCCACAGATGACGCATTCCTACCCTCCTCCAGCCAGTCCAGCCCGTCCTCAGATACGACTTTAACTCCACCCCCAGAGACACGACTCCGCCTCTCCCCACCCCCAACCAGCAGCGACAGCGACAGTGATAGCGACAGCAATGACGACAGCCACAGCACACCACATTATGACTATCCCCCTGTACCAGGCCCCACTCCCAGCGATTCCGAGCATGATTCCAGTGACCCCTTCAAAATCACGTACATCAAAGCCCCTGACCCACCGCCCGACGATTACGGATTGCACCCCAATAGCTCCAAACTTGACACACGGTTCTGGCACCAAGACAATTCGTTCAGGCTAATCCGGAATGATGAGATGGACCCCAATTCGCCCTACGCAGCTTTAGCGAAGTTACTCCAGTCAAGAGTATGGCAGCCGGGAGAAGATGATGATATAGTCTGACTCCCACCAGACGTATCCCTTTGCGACTCTGTTCGCTATTGAGCGGTGAGGTGTCCAGATGATGGTAAAAAGGAACTGATGGAGAGATGCGGTATCCTTTCTGATGGAACCTGCACCATGTTTGTTGTATGTTTGTTCGTTAGTGTTACTGTTAAGTGTTGTTTTTAAGTTTGCACGTTTTTCACGGCCCCACGCCACCACTCCTTTAACGCTCTCTGGCAGTTAATGGAACAAGTTTGTCCACAGACAACCGTTGGGACACGTTTGTCCACAACTGTTGGAACAAGTTTGTCCACAGAAACCTATTTACAGGTAAGATTTTGTCCGCAGACAACAGATCATAACTGCTCTTCTGCTTCGAGAGTGAAGAAGCCTAACTGCAACCCCCACGACGAACACATTCTTACCCGTTCTTGCCGGTTGCTCAGGCAGTGGAGAAACGGCACTGGTCCCCGCCCAGCCTGAGGACCCCCCTCTGGTCAGCTACGCTCGGGTAGAGCACATACGGCACTGATCACCGTCCTACCTGGGGATTCCATCCATTTCTTACCCGCCACGGCCCACACGCACCTCATTTTGGCACTTTTAGTTTGAACATTTTTTTGTTTGTTTTACGGCGACCCTTAGGTTGCTCTCCATATGTTATTTACATCCTCAAACATTGGGATGGTAAATCGCACAGGCTGTGAGATGGCTCGAACTGTGTCAGTATTTTTCTCGGATGTCTTGTCCATATATTCGGTTTTTTTTAAAAATGAGGGAGTCACAGATGGTGACCAATTATAAAGGGTAATTAGCAATAAAGGATAGACAGACAGACACACGAGCTCTTAAGCAAGATAATAACAGATACTATGCTTGTATTCACAGGATTCCGGAACCTCAAGAACCAAGAGGAAGAGAAAGAAGAAGACTGACAACAGGAAAGAGGAAGACGACCTCCACCTTCTTCACCTGGATCTTAGCGGGATCCCTTCAATTGCGCGCGGACGCTAACCCCCAGTCCCTACCACACAAGCCGTTAATGATTCCCACCCCTGCAATACACAGAACCCTAGTTAACAATACCCCGACCTGGTGATAGGTTTATCACCTGGTATTCACTATCGTATGTAGTAGAAGCCCTCTTAGTACTGGCAATACTTTGCAGTGTCGTGCAGACAGTTAAAATCAGGAAATGGCGAAGGAGAGCCTACCGCTCTCGCACACTGATATACATGTTTAGGTCCCCTATCTTCGGACTTCACCAAACCCCCGAACTCCTTGACATGAATTAAAGTACATACATTTTTCTTTTTGTGTGTTTTGGTTGTTCAAGTCAGAGAAATTTGTGTGCTGCTATTTGTACAGTTTAAGATGTTATGGATTATTTTTGGATTGTTTGAGTGAGGGTAGTTCATTTAGGATGGTTAGAGGTTCCAGTTTTTTTGTTTTGTCATGCATGCCTGAATGTCATAGCGCCCCGTAGTTTTATAATAATGTATTTATTTCAAATGATTTTAGGTAAAATTGTGTTTCATAAGATAGGGCAGTGTAGAGCCTGCTTATGGGTGCCCCGCTTGATCAGAGAACGAAGACGATGTGGTAATATGATCCTTCATGCTTCACGTTGAGGATCACAAGGAGGGAGTGTCCCGATTACAAAATGGACACTTTGCAGAGAATGCAGGGAAAATGGACAATGCTGAGAAAGCACGCAGGTGCAAGGTTTGTCTGTTGATTGGAGCTGTAGTTCCCAGACAAGACCGATACTGCAAAGCCATTACCATACTAATGAGCCATCTCTGGGGACAAAAGAGTAACATTTAGGTAAACGATACTAAAGCAGACACCCCGGCGCCAGAGGAGACGAGAACAAAGCAGCCAACAGTCACCTCGGGCCCGCCCAGCAATCAGGGCAGCCACCCCTTTATTGGAGGAAATCGATACCGATGATCAAGATGCGGTCCAATTAAATGGGACAAAGTTCAGGGACCACCCAAAAGTGCGCGAAGCCCCCTTTGGGTATAAGAAGGATCCCCCAAGAGAGACTCGCTCTCTTGGCCTTGGCTCTCAGCGAGGAGAGACCTGCCTAGCAGCTGCACCAGAACAAGTAAGTCCAAAGTCAACGCACGCTCCGAGACAGATGCTCCTACCTACTATTCCGTACCAGCTCAACCCCAGCAGCCTCAGAACCGGACAACGGCCATTGTTCCTCTGACTGAGTGGGTGCCCAAAGCTAAGTATAGGCTTTAGTAGTAGTGATAGTTTAGTTGGTAGAGTTTTGTGCATGATTATATTTGACTGTGTGTGTAAATAAATGAGCATTGATTTCGAACTTACTAACTGGTGTATCGAGTCTTTGATCAGTATTCGGTTTTGAACCTTGTGGCGATATCAAAAGATACCTGGCGACTCTTGAGCAAGCATAATTAGATTTAAGGAAGGTGACCATATTAACCGCCATAAACAGAGCCAATTAAAGAGAGAACACAACGAGCAACACCGTGAATAGGCCTTATGAACTGAAGGGAAGAAAGCATACTCCCGCTCCCCCGGGTGCAAGAAACTCCAAGGGCCCACTCCTCCCATTTCCACCATTAGCAGAGCCAACACCTTCACTTCCCCTGACTAGGTAAGCGATCGCGGTCGTGACCTGTCCAATTTTGGCTCTTGCACCATATTCCAGGCCCCACCCACTATCAATTATGTAAATCCACGTTGGGGATGGCCCCACACACCTTTACAAACCCTGCAACATCCCAGTTGGGACCATACACACTTACAAACGTCACCAACCTCCCTTCCAATGTCACTGACACTATTACGTATCTACCTCCCTGATCTGCCACTTTCTCCATTTGGAACTTCACTGTCTTATTCACTAGAACCACAACACCCCGCACCCTACTATCAAAGCCCGAATGAAATACCTGGCTAACCCAGCCCTTTCTAAGCCTCCCCTGATCTTTCACCCTCAAGTGAGTCTCCTGCAGCATCACATCTGCTTTCAAACAGTTCAAATGCTCAAGCATCCTCAACCTCTTTACTGGGCCTCCCAACCCACTCACGTTCCACATAACTATCCTAACAGGGAGTCTCTTCCCCACCCCCCTCCCTGCTTATCCACCTGTGGTGAATGTACTACTGTAATAATCCACCATGTGTATCTGTACTACGCTGTTGCCCTTGTGGGCTCCACCTATGGGCCATTGTATGGTATTACCCATAAGGTAACATGTTGGGGCCTGTGTGGGCTCCGCCCCGGCTCCTCTCCTTGAGGGGAGGTATAAAGAGCAGTCGACCTGTTCACAGTGTTAGATCAGTTGCAGGCAGGCACTGTTCTAGTTGATTAAAGCCACAATTCATTTCTACTCTTGACTTGAGTGAATTGATGGTCACATCAATTTAATCAACTACAATGCCACTATGGAATTGGCTCTCAAACCTGACTGACTCGATCCGCAGGCTGCGGAGGCAAAAGAGATTTTTTTGCACTGGCTCTGCTGCTTCAAGGCCTATCTCGCAACCTTTTCCACGCCTTCCGTCACCGACGAACAGAAGCTGAGTCTCCTCCACGCACGGGTGAGCCATCGAATCCCTGTTCAACTCGAGGAAGCCTCCTCCTATGCAGACGCCCTTGCGATGCTAGAACGCCTTTACGTAAGGCTCGTGAACAAAGCATACACGCGACATCTCCTTACCATTACCTACTCGAGAAAAGTGCCCTAGACCTGGAAGAGATGGTAAAATTAGCTTCCTCTCTGGAAATAGCGTTCCAAAGTCTTAACGCGTTCCTGTCCGATCACGCGACCCCCTCGTGGACCCCCGACCAAAGACTACCCCAGGCCTGTGCTGCGTGGCTGCCCGCCCACCATGGGGGGCTGCCCTGCTATTTCTGCGGCCAGCCCCAAAACCCCCAGCAGCACTGCCCGGCCCATAACACGAACTGCAGCAACTGCGGAAGAAAAGGACATTTCGCTAAAGTTTGCCAGGCCCGGTCCAAGAACTCGAAATCGCAGGCCCGACCCTCAGACTCACAGATCCCGCAGTGTGGCAGCATGTCTGCCGACCCCGCTCCCTGCAGGCACGTCATCAGCCTCGTGCTCTCCTTGGGGGCAGCCATCTTCCAGCCCACAGAGCGTGTGCGACTCACGGGAGCCGCCATCTTGGCCATCCTCACCCACGTGGCCCGAGACGTGCGATCCATGGGGGCCGCCATCTTGGATGCCATCTTCCTCACCGCCCGACACGTTCCACCGACTTGAGCCGCCATCTGCTACGCCGCCCGACACGTGCGACCGATGAGGGCAGCCATCTTGGAACCGCCCCAGCACCTCCGACCACGCCGGCTACCCGCAACTCAGCGCGGTCACCCTGGACCAGCCGCGACCCAAGCAACTCCGGAGTTCCATGATGACCGCCCGGGTAAGCGGGCACAAAACGCCTTGCCTCTTCGACTCGGAGCACAGAGAGCTTCATTCATCCGGACATGGTAAGACGCTGCTTGCTCCCAATCTTCCCGGCGCAACAAACCATCTCCCTCGCCTCCAGGTCACACTCGGTGCAGATCCGAGGGTGCACTACCGCAACCCTCGCAATACAGGGCGCCGAGTACGCTGATTTTAAATTATATGTACTCCCGACCTCTGCGCTCCTCTTCTATTGGGACTGGATTTCCAATGTAACCTCAGGAGTCTCACCCTGAAGTTCGGCGGGCCCCTACCCCCACTCACTGTACGTAGCCTCGCAACCCTAAAGGTCGACCCTCCCCGCTCTTCGCAAACCTCACCGCCGACTGCAAACCAGTCACCACCAGAAGCAGGCGGTACAGTATCCAGGACAGGACTTTTATCAGGTCTGAGGTCCAGCAACTCTTGCGGGAGGGAATCATCGAGGCCAGCAATAGCCCCTGGAGAGCCCAGGTGGTGGTCGTCAGGACCAGGGAAAATAACCGGATGGTTGTAGATTGCAGCCAAACCATAAACCGGTACACGCACCTCGATGTGTACCCCCTCCCCCGGATCACAGATATGGTTAACCAGATCACGCACTACCGGGTGTTCCCCACGGTGGATCTGAAGTCTGCATATCACCAGCTCCCAATCCGCCCGGAGGACCGCCACTACACGGCTTTTGAGGCAGACGGCCGCCTCTTCCACTTCCTCCGGGTCGCCTTTGGCGTCACGAATGGGGTCTTGGTCTTCCAAAGAATGATGGACCGAATGGTGGACCAGTACGGGCTGCGGGCCACATTTCCGTACTTGGACAACGTCACCATCTGCGGCCATGGTCAACAGGACCACGATACCAACCTCCACAGATTTCTCCAAACCGCCCGAACCCTTAACCTCACTTACAAGGAGAAATGCGTTTTCTGCACAACCAGACTAGCCATCCTCGGCTACGTCGTGGAAAACGGGGTTTGAAGACCCGACCCCGACGATTTGTGCCCCCTCCTGCAACTCCCCCTTCCCAAGGCCCTGAATAGGTGCCTCGGGTTCTTTTCATATTACGCCCAGTGGGTCTCCAACTATGCGGACAAAGCCCGTCCACTAATCAAGGCCATCGTCTCCCCACTGGCAGCTGAGGCCCGCCAGGCCTTCAGCTGCATCAAGGTGGACATTGCCAAAGCCGCTAAGCGCGTGGTGGATGAGTCCGTCCCCTTCCAGGTGGAGAGCGACGCATCAGAGGTCGCTCTCGTCGCCACCCTTAACCAGGCAGGCAGACTGGTAGCGGTCCTCGGTCGAAAAAGAAGCCCAAGCCATCGTGGAAGCTGTGCGGCACTGGAGGCACTAACTCACTGGTAGGAGGTTTACCCTCATCACCGACCAACGATCGGTAGCCTTCATGTTCGATAATACGTTGCAGGGCAAGATCAAGAATGATAAGATCTTGAGGTGGAGGATCGAACTCTCCACCTATAATTACGATATAGTATATCGTCCTGGGAATTTCAACGAACCCCCAGATGCCCTGACCTGCGGCACATGCGCCAGATAACCGACTATGTGCTATCCACAATGACCTCTGCCAGCTGGGGGTCACCCGGCTCCTCCACTATATCAAGGCCCGCAACCTGCCCTATTCCACCGAGGAGATCAGAGCTATGACCAGGGACTGCCAGATCTGTGCGGAGTGTGAGCCGCACGTCTATCGACGGGATAAGGCCCACCTGGGAAAGGCATCCCGGCCCTTTGAGAGCCTCGTATCGACTTCAAAGGGCCCCTCCCCTCCAACAACCGCAACACATATTTTCTCAACATCATCGACAAGTTCTCCCACTTCCCCTTTGCGATCCCCTGCCCTGACATGACTGCGGCTACCGTCATTAAAGCCCTGCACAGCATCTTCACCCTGTGCGGTTTCCCCACTTACGTCCACAGTGACCGGGGCTCCTCGTTTATGAGCGACGAACTGCGTCAGTACCTGCTCAGTAAGGGCATCGCCTTGAGTAGGACTACCAGTTACAACCCCAGGGGTAACGGGTAGGTGGAGAGGGAGAACGCGACGGTCTGGAAGACCGTCCTCCTGGCCCTACGGTATAGGGATCTCCCGGTCTCCCACTGGCAGGAGGTCCTCATCTCACCGCCACCCCATCTTACCCCGCCCAACCTACACTGACCAGCACCCCCGCCCCTATGTGGCTCCTGCACCGCCTCCCGCCAGTTATTCCCCCTTCACCGATCCACAGGAATGAAGCTCCAGAAGACATGCTCCCGGAGTCCACGTCTGTACCCACACTGGTGCCCTCACTGCCGATGCCAGCACGGACGAGTTCGACACCCGGGCCAGCAACAATGCCAGAGCTTCGGCGATCACAGCGCACAATCCGTGCACCGGACAGGCTGAACTTATGAACCCTTCATCCCCGCCAGACTTCATTTTTTTAACAGGGGGTGAATGTATTACTGTAATAATCCATCATGTGTATCTGTACTATGCTGTTGCCCTTGTGGGCTCCACCTATGGGCCATTGTATGGTATTACCCATAAAGTAACATGTTGGGGCCTGTGTGGGCTCTGCCCCTGGCTCCTCCCCTTGAGGGGAGGTATAAAGAGCAGTTGACCTGTAGGCGGCTCACAGTGTTAGATCAGTAGCAGGCAGGTACTGTTCTAGTTGATTAAAGCCACAGTTTATTTCTACTCTTGTCTCGAATGAATTGATGGTCGCATCACCACCATCATCATAATTTTGGGCCCTACCTACTGAGCCTGACCCATCCCTATCCATTGTTGACATGGAACCCCTCCCCCCCCAGAATCCACCACTACATTCCCTCTCGAAGAAACCCCGCACCATGTCAATCACCTCACCCCCCCTTTTCTCACCTCCTAGACCCATTGAAACCTGCTCACCAGGTTCCAATGACCGCAGCCCCTCCCTCCACAACACCTCCGCTCATTAGCTAGTGCTCCTGCTCAGGCCTTTCCTCTCTTCCCGCCCAGTCCCAGGAAAAAAAACCAATCAAATATATACTTCTCATTAAAAAACGTTGCTGCAAAGAATAGCAACAAAAATCTTTAACCTCCATAACAGCATGAAGAACATTATTCAAAGCTATAAAGAACGGCAAAAAACTTTCAACCTCGATAACAGTAACAAGTAAGATCATTATTCAAAGCGACATATATACGTTATCCCACTCTTCATTTCCGTCCCAAGCCTTCTGCCTTCATAAATTCCTCTGCCGCCTCCACCGTTTCAAAAATAAAAGTCTCTGGAGTTGTAGGCCACCCTTAGCTTTGTTGGATACACCACTCCAAACCGCACTCCACTGTCACACAACACTGCCTTGCCTTGGCCGAAAGCTGCTCGCCGCTTTGCCAGTTTCACCGCCAAGTCCAGGCAGCAGCCCATTGCACCTCCCGCTCCTCCTTTGCCCAGTTCAATACCTTCTCCTTCATGTGACACAGGCTTAGGCTACAACAACCAATGAGCTCGGTGCAATTCAAACTGAGGGGGGTCTCTCCCTCCCCCATCAGTTCTGCCAACATCTTAGCAAAGTAACCTGTCGGCCTCCTCAGCCGGGCCCGAGATTCCCATCAATCAGTGTTTACCAGGCCGTGTTTCCCAGCCTGAGTTCCCCATCGATCACAGTGTATCCCAGCCCGAGTTCCCCATCGATCACAGTGTTTACCAGCCCGAGTTCCCCATCGATCACAGTGTTTACCAGGCCGTGTTTCCCATCGATCACAGTGTATCCCAGCCTGAGTTCCCCATCGATCACAGTGTTTACCAGCCCGAGTTCCCCATCGATCAGTGTATCCCAGACCGAGTTCCTCATCGATCACAGTGTATCCCAGCCTGAGTTCCCCATCGATCACAGTGTTTACCAGCCCGAGTTCCCCATCGATCAGTGTATCCCAGACCGAGTTCCTCATCGATCATAGTGTATCCCAGCCCGAGTTCCCCATCGATCACAGTGTTTACCAGTCCGAGTTCCCCATCGATCACAGTGTTTACCAGTCCGAGTTCCCCATCGATCACAGTGTATCCCAGCCCGAGTTCCCCATCGATCACAGTGTATCCCAGCCCGAGTTCCCCATCGATCACAGTGTTTACCAGCCCGAGTTCCCCATCGATCACAGTGTTTACCAGCCCGAGTTCCCCATCGATCCCCTGTATCCCAGCCTGAGTTCCCCATCGATCACAGTGTATCCCAGCCCGAGTTCCCCATCGATCCCCTGTATCCCAGCCTGAGTTCCCCAGCGCTCACAGTGTATCCCAGCCCGAGTTCCCCATCGATCACAGTGTTTACCAACCCGAGTTCCCCACCGATCACAGTGTATCCCAGCCCGAGTTCCCCATCGATCACAGTGTATCCCAGCCCGAGTTCCCCATCGATCACAGTGTATCCCAGCCCGAGTTCCCCATCGATCACAGTGTATTCCAGCCCAAGTTCACCATCGATCAGTGTTTACCAGTCCGAGTTCCCCATCGATCACAGTGTATTCCAGCCCGAGTTCCCCATCGATCACAGTGTATCCCAGCCCGAGTTCCCCATCGATCACAGTGTATCCCATCCCGAGTTCCCCATCGATCACAGTGTATCCCAGCCCGAGTTCCCTATCGATCACAGTGTATTCCAGCCCAAGTTCACCATCGATCAGTGTTTACCAGCCCGAGTTCCCCATCGATCACAGTGTATCCCAGCCTGAGTTCCCCATCGATCACAGTGTTTACCAGCCCGAGTTCCCCATCGATCACTGTGTTTACCAGCCCGAGTTCCCCATCGATCACAGTGTATCCCAGCCCGAGTTCCCCATCGATCACAGTGTATCCCAGCCCGAGTTCCCCATCGATCACAGTGTATCCCAGCCCGATTTCCCCATCGATCACAGTGTATTCCAGCCCAAGTTCACCATCGATCAGTGTTTACCAGCCCGAGTTCCCTATCGATCACAGTGTATCCCAGCCCAAGTTCCCCATCGATCAGTGTTTACCAGCCCGAGTTCCCCATCGATCACAGTGTATTCCAGCACGAGTTCCCCATCGATCACAGTGTATCCCAGCCCGAGTTCCCCATCGATCACAGTGTTTACCGGCCCGTGTTCACTATCGATCACAGTGTATTCCAGCACGAGTTCCCCATCGATCACAGTGTATCCCAGCCCGAGTTCCCCACGGATCATAGTGTATCCCAGCCCGAGTTCCCCATCGATCACAGTGTATCCCAGCCCGAGTTCCCCATCAATCACAGTGTATCCCAGCCCGAGTTCCCCATCGATCACAATGTATCCCAGCCCGAGTTCCCCATGGATCACAGTGTATTCCAGCCCAAGTTCACCATCGATCAGTGTTTACCAGCCCGAGTTCCCCATCGATCACAGTGTATCCCAGCCCGAGTTCCCCATCGATCACAGTGTATTCCAGCCCAAGTTCACCATCGATCAGTGTTTACCAGTCCGAGTTCCCCATCGATCACAGTGTATTCCAGCCCGAGTTCCCCATCGATCACAGTGTATTCCAGCCCAAGTTCACCATCGATCAGTGTTTACCAGCCCGAGTTCCCTATCGATCACAGTGTATCCCAGCCCAAGTTCCCCATCGATCAGTGTTTACCAGCCCGAGTTCCCCATCGATCACAGTGTATTCCAGCACGAGTTCCCCATCGATCACAGTGTATCCCAGCCCGAGTTCCCCATCGATCACAGTGTTTACCGGCCCGTGTTCACTATCGATCACAGTGTATTCCAGCACGAGTTCCCCATCGATCACAGTGTATCCCAGCCCGAGTTCCCCACGGATCATAGTGTATCCCAGCCCGAGTTCCCCATCGATCACAGTGTATCCCAGCCCGAGTTCCCC
Source organism: Scyliorhinus canicula (assembly GCF_902713615.1). NCBI lineage: Eukaryota > Metazoa > Chordata > Chondrichthyes > Carcharhiniformes > Scyliorhinidae > Scyliorhinus > Scyliorhinus canicula. The sequence goes on from NC_052157.1 coordinate 72,804,002, forward strand.
ATCAATCACAGTGTATCCCAGCCCGAGTTCCCCATCGATCACAATGTATCCCAGCCCGAGTTCCCCATCGATCACAGTGTTTACCAGCCCGAGTTCCCCATCGATGACAGTGTATCCCAGCCCGAGTTCCCCATCGATCAGTATTTACCAGCCCGAGTTCCCCATCGATCACAGTGTATTCCAGCACGAGTTCCCCATCGATCACAGTGTATCCCAGCCCGAGTTCCCCATCGATCACAGTGTTTACCGGCCCGTGTTCACTATCGATCAGTGTATTCCAGCACGAGTTCCCCATCGATCACAGTGTATCCCAGCCCGAGTTCCCCACGGATCATAGTGTATCCCAGCCCGAGTTCCCCACCGATCATAGTGTATCCCAGCCCGAGTTCCCCATCGATCACAGTGTATCCCAGCCCGAGTTCCCCATCAATCAGTGTATCCCAGCCCGAGTTCCCCATCGATCACAGTGTTTACCAGCCCGAGTTCCCCATCGATCACAGTGTTTACCAGCCCGAGTTCCCCATCGATCCCCTGTATCCCAGCCTGAGTTCCCCATCGATCACAGTGTATCCCAGCCCGAGTTCCCCATCGATCCCCTGTATCCCAGCCTGAGTTCCCCAGCGATCACAGTGTATCCCAGCCCGAGTTCCCCATCGATCACAGTGTTTACCAGCCCGAGTTCCCCACCGATCACAGTGTATCCCAGCCCGAGTTCCCCATCGATCACAGTGTTTACCAACCCGAGTTCCCCACCGATCACAGTGTATCCCAGCCCGAGTTCCCCATCGATCACAGTGTATCCCAGCCCGAGTTCCCCATCGATCACAGTGTATCCCAGCCCGAGTTCCCCATCGATCACAGTGTATCCCAGCCCGAGTTTCCCGTCGATCACAGTGTATCCCAGCCTGAGTTCCCCATCGATCACAGTGTATCCCAGCCCAAGTTCCCCATCGATCACAGTGTATCCCAGCCCAAGTTCACCATCGATCAGTGTTTACCAGTCCGAGTTCCCCATCGATCACAGTGTATTCCAGCCCGAGTTCCCCATCGATCACAGTGTTTACCAGCCCGAGTTCCCCATCGATCACAGTGTATCCCAGCCCGAGTTCCCCATCGATCACAGTGTATCCCATCCCGAGTTCCCCATCGATCACAGTGTATCCCAGCCCGAGTTCCCTATCGATCACAGTGTATTCCAGCCCAAGTTCACCATCGATCAGTGTTTACCAGCCCGAGTTCCCCATCGATCACAGTGTATCCCAGCCTGAGTTCCCCATCGATCACAGTGTTTACCAGCCCGAGTTCCCCATCGATCACTGTGTTTACCAGCCCGAGTTCCCCATCGATCACAGTGTATCCCAGCCCGAGTTCCCTATCGATCACAGTGTATTCCAGCCCAAGTTCACCATCGATCAGTGTTTACCAGCCCGAGTTCCCCATCGATCACAGTGTATCCCAGCCTGAGTTCCCCATCGATCACAGTGTTTACCAGCCCGAGTTCCCCATCGATCACTGTGTTTACCAGCCCGAGTTCCCCATCGATCCCCTGTATCCCAGCCTGAGTTCCCCATCGATCACAGTGTATCCCAGCCCGATTTCCCCATCGATCACAGTGTATTCCAGCCCAAGTTCACCATCGATCAGTGTTTACCAGCCCGAGTTCCCTATCGATCACAGTGTATCCCAGCCCAAGTTCCCCATCGATCAGTGTTTACCAGCCCGAGTTCCCCATCGATCACAGTGTATCCCAGCCCGAGTTCCCCATCGATCACAGTGTATCCCAGCCCGATTTCCCCATCGATCACAGTGTATTCCAGCCCAAGTTCACCATCGATCAGTGTTTACCAGTCCGAGTTCCCCATCGATCCCCTGTATCCCAGCCTGAGTTCCCCAGCGATCACAGTGTATCCCAGCCCGAGTTCCCCATCGATCACAGTGTATCCCAGCCCGATTTCCCCATCGATCACAGTGTATTCCAGCCCAAGTTCACCATCGATCAGTGTTTACCAGCCCGAGTTCCCTATCGATCACAGTGTATCCCAGCCCAAGTTCCCCATCGATCAGTGTTTACCAGCCCGAGTTCCCCATCGATCACAGTGTATTCCAGCACGAGTTCCCCATCGATCACAGTGTTTACCGGCCCGTGTTCACTATCGATCACAGTGTATTCCAGCACGAGTTCCCCATCGATCACAGTGTATCCCAGCCCGAGTTCCCCACGGATCATAGTGTATCCCAGCCCGAGTTCCCCATCGATCACAGTGTATCCCAGCCCGAGTTCCCCATCAATCACAGTGTATCCCAGCCCGAGTTCCCCATCGATCAGAATGTATCCCAGCCCGAGTTCCCCATCGATCACAGTGTTTACCAGCCCGAGTTCCCCATCGATGACAGTGTATCCCAGCCCGAGTTCCCCATCGATCAGTATTTACCAGCCCGAGTTCCCCATCGATCACAGTGTATTCCAGCACGAGTTCCCCATCGATCACAGTGTATCCCAGCCCGAGTTCCCCATCGATCACAGTGTTTACCGGCCCGTGTTCACTATCGATCACAGTGTATTCCAGCACGAGTTCCCCATCGATCACAGTGTATCCCAGCCCGAGTTCCCCACGGATCATAGTGTATCCCAGCCCGAGTTCCCCACCGATCATAGTGTATCCCAGCCCGAGTTCCCCATCGATCACAGTGTATCCCAGCCCGAGTTCCCCATCGATCACAGTGTATCCCACCCCGAGTTCCCCATCGATCACAGTGTTTACCAGCCCGAGTTCCCCATCGATGACAGTGTATCCCAGCCCGAGTTCCCCATCGATCAGTGTATCCCAGCCCGAGTTCCCCGTCGATCACAGTGTATCCCAGCCTGAGTTCCCCATCGATCAGTACTTACCAGCCCGAGTTCCCCATCGATCAGTATTTACCAGCCCGAGTTCCCCATCGATCACAGAGTTTACCAGCCCGAGTTCCCCATCGATCACAGTGTTTACCAGCCCGAGATCGCCATCGATCCCCTGTATCCCAGCCTGAGTTCCCCATCGATCAGTGTATTCCAGCCCGAGTTCCCCATCGATCAGTATTTACCAGCCCGAGTTCCCCATCGATCACAGTATTTACCAGCCCGAGTTCCCCAGCGATCACAGTGTATCCCAGCCCGAGTTCCCCATCGATCACAGTGTTTACCAGCCCGCGTTCCCCATCGATCACAGTGTTTACCAGCCCGAGTTCCCCATCGATCACAGTGTTTACCAGCCCAAGTTCCCCATTGATCACAGTGTATCCCAGCCCGAGTTCCCCATCGATCACAGTGTTTACCAGTCCGAGTTCCCCATCGATCACAGTGTTTACCAGCCTGAGTTCCCCATCGATCACAGTGTTTACCAGCCCAAGTTCCCCATTGATCACAGTGTATCTCAGCCCGAGTTCCCCATCGCAGTGTATCCCAGCCCGAGTTCCCCATCGATCACACCGTGTAGCCTAGCCCCGCCATCGATCACACCTTGTACACAATCCCAAAATCCCCCATCAATCACACCGTGCACACAATCGCGAGATCCCCCATCAATCACACCATGTACAGAATCGCGAGATCCCCTATCACATTGTGTACACGATCCTGATTTCTCCCTTCAATCCCACTGTATACACCAGCCTGAGTTACCCCATTGATCACATGTACACCAGCCAGAGTTCTCCATCGATCACATCGTGTGCATCAGCCTGAGGTGTCCCATCGATCACATCGTGTGTATCAGCCTGAATTCTCCATCGATCACATCGTGTGCATCAGCCTGAGGTGTCCCATCGATCACATCGTGTGCATCAGCCTGAATTCTCCATTGATCACATCGTGTGTACCAGTCTGCGTTACTCCATCGATCACATGTGGTATAGCGGCCTGAGTTCCCTATCGATCACACCGTATATATTGCCCGAGATTCCCCATCGATCACACTGTGTACCTGCCCGAGCTCCCCATCTATGAAAACATGCTGCATTGGTGGAGAGTCAGTCTGAGGGAGTGCTGCATTGGTGGAGAGTCAGTCTGAGGGAGTGCTGCATTGGTGGAGAGTCAGTCTGAGGGAGTGCTGCACTGTCAGGTGGTCAGTACTTAAAATTTTAAATAATATATAACTTTAGAGTACCCAATTTACTTTTGTTCCGATTAAGGGGCAATTTGGCGGGGCCAGTCCACCTACCCTGCATATCTTTTGGGTTGTAGGGTGTGACCCCCAAGCAGACAACTGCAAACTCCACAATGTCAGAGATCTGGGACCGGGATCAAACCCGGGTCCTCGGCGTTGTGAGGCAGCAGTGCTAACCACTGTACCACCATGCCACCCTTAGACGGTCAGTACTGAGGGAGTGCTGCACTGTCACAGCGTCACTACTGAGGGAGTGCTGCACTGTCAGAGGGTCACTACTGAGGGAGCGCTGCACTGTCAGAGGGTCAGTACTGAGGGAGTGCTGCACTGTCAGAGGGTCAGTACTGAGGGAGTGCTGCACTGTCAGAGTGTCTGTACTGAGGGAGTGCTGCAGTGTCAGTGGGTCAGTACTGAGGGAGTGCTGCACTGTCAGAGGGTCAGTACTGAGGGAGTGCTGCACTGTCAGAGGGTCAGTACTGAGGGAGTGCTGCAGTGTCAGTGGGTCAGTACTGAGGGAGTGCTGTACTGTCAGAGGGTCAGTACTGAGGGAGTGCTGCACTGTCAGAGGGTCACTACTGAGGGATTGCTGCACTGTCACAGCGTCACTACTGAGGGAGTGCTGCACTGTCAGAGGGTCACTACTGAGGGAGTGCTGCACTGTCAGAGGGTCAGTACTGAGGGAGTGCTGCACTGTCAGAGGGAGTGCTGCACTGTCAGAGGGTCAGTACTGAGGGAATGCTGCACTGTCAGAGGGTCAGTACTGAGAGAGTGCTGCACTGTCAGAGGGTCAGTACTGAGGGAGTGCTGCACTGTCAGAGGGTCACTACTGAGGGAGTGCTGCACTGTCACAGCGTCACTACTGAGGGAGCGCTGCACTGTCAGAGGGTGAGCAGAGGGAGTGCTGCACTGTCAGAGGGTCAGTACTGAGGGAGTGCTGCACTGTCAGTGGGTCAGTACTGAGGGAGTGCTGCACTGTTAGTGCGTCAGTACTGAGGGAGTGCTGCACTGTCAGAGGGTCACTACTGAGGGAGTGCTGCACTGTCAGTGCGTCAGTACTGAGGGAGTGCTGCACTGTCAGTGGGTCAGTACTGAGGGAGTGCTGCACTGTCAGAGGGTCAGTACTGAGGGAATGCTGCACTGTCAGAGGGTCAGTACAGAGGGAGTGCTGCACTGTCAGAGGGTGAGCAGAGGGAGTGCTGCACTGTCAGAGGGTCAGTACTGAGGCAGTGCTGCACTGTTAAGAGGGTCAGTACTGAGGGAGTGTTGCACTGTCAGAGGGTCAGTACTGAGGGAGTGCTGCACTGTCAGAGGGTGAGCAGAGGGAGTGCTGCACTGTCAGAGGGTCAGTACTGAGGGAGTGCTGCACTGTCAGTGGGTCAGTACTGAGGGAGTGCTGCACTGTTAGTGCGTCAGTACTGAGGGAGTGCTGCACTGTCAGAGGGTCACTACTGAGGGAGTGCTGCACTGTCAGTGCGTCAGTACTGAGGGAGTGCTGCACTGTCAGTGGGTCAGTACTGAGGGAGTGCTGCACTGTCAGAGGGTCAGTACTGAGGGAATGCTGCACTGTCAGAGGGTCAGTACTGAGAGAGTGCTGCACTGTCAGAGGGTCAGTACTGAGGGAGTGCTGCACTGTCAGAGGGTCACTACTGAGGGAGTGCTGCACTGTCACAGCGTCACTACTGAGGGAGTGCTGCACTGTCAGAGGGTCACTACTGAGGGAGTGCTGCACTGTCAGAGGGTCAGTACTGAGGGAGTGCTGCACTGTCAGAGGGTCAGTACTGAGGGAATGCTGCACTGTCAGAGGGTCAGTACTGAGAGTGCTGCACTGTCAGAGGGTCAGTACTGAGGGAGTGCTGCACTGTGAGAGGGTCAGTACTGAGGCAGTGCTGCACTGTTAAGAGGGTCAGTACTGAGGGAGTGTTGCACTGTCAGAGGGTCAGTACTGAGGGAGTGCTGCACTGTCAGAGGGTGAGCAGAGGGAGTGCTGCACTGTCAGAGGGTCAGTACTGAGGGAGTGCTGCACTGTCAGTGGGTCAGTACTGAGGGAGTGCTGCACTGTTAGTGCGTCAGTACTGAGGGAGTGCTGCACTGTCAGAGGGTCACTACTGAGGGAGTGCTGCACTGTCAGTGCGTCAGTACTGAGGGAGTGCTGCACTGTCAGTGGGTCAGTACTGAGGGAGTGCTGCACTGTCAGAGGGTGAGCAGAGGGAGTGCTGCACTGTCAGAGGGTCAGTACTGAGGGAGTGCTGCACTGTCAGAGGGTCAGTACTGAGGGAGTGCTGCACCGTCAGAGGGTCAGTGCTGAGGGAGCGCTGCACTGTCAGAGGGTGAGTACGGAGGGAGTGCTGCACTGTCAGAGGGTCAGTACTGAGGAAGTGCTGCACTGTCAGTGGGTCAGTACTGAGGGAGTGCTGCACTGTTAGTGCGTCAGTACTGAGGGAGTGCTGCACTGTCAGAGGGTCACTACTGAGGGAGTGCTGCACTGTCAGTGCGTCAGTACTGAGGGAGTGCTGCACTGTCAGTGGGTCAGTACTGAGGGAGTGCTGCACTGTCAGAGGGTCAGTACTGAGGGAATGCTGCACTGTCAGAGGGTCAGTACTGAGGGAGTGCTGCACTGTCAGAGGGTGAGCAGAGGGAGTGCTGCACTGTCAGAGGGTCAGTACTGAGGCAGTGCTGCACTGTTAAGAGGGTCAGTACTGAGGGAGTGTTGCACTGTCAGAGGGTCAGTACTGAGGGAGTGCTGCACTGTCAGAGGGTCACTACTGAGGGAGTGCTGCACTGTCAGTGCGTCAGTACTGAGGGAGTGCTGCACTGTCAGTGGGTCAGTACTGAGGGAGTGCTGCACTGTCAGAGGGTCAGTACTGAGGGAATGCTGCACTGTCAGAGGGTCAGTACTGAGAGAGTGCTGCACTGTCAGAGGGTCAGTACTGAGGGAGTGCTGCACTGTCAGAGGGTCACTACTGAGGGAGTGCTGCACTGTCACAGCGTCACTACTGAGGGAGTGCTGCACTGTCAGAGGGTCACTACTGAGGGAGTGCTGCACTGTCAGAGGGTCAGTACTGAGGGAGTGCTGCACTGTCACAGGGTCAGTACTGAGGGAATGCTGCACTGTCAGAGGGTCAGTACTGAGAGTGCTGCACTGTCAGAGGGTCAGTACTGAGGGAGTGCTGCACTGTGAGAGGGTCAGTACTGAGGCAGTGCTGCACTGTTAAGAGGGTCAGTACTGAGGGAGTGTTGCACTGTCAGAGGGTCAGTACTGAGGGAGTGCTGCACTGTCAGAGGGTGAGCAGAGGGAGTGCTGCACTGTCAGAGGGTCAGTACTGAGGGAGTGCTGCACTGTCAGTGGGTCAGTACTGAGGGAGTGCTGCACTGTTAGTGCGTCAGTACTGAGGGAGTGCTGCACTGTCAGAGGGTCACTAGTGAGGGAGTGCTGCACTGTCAGTGCGTCAGTACTGAGGGAGTGCTGCACTGTCAGTGGGTGAGCAGAGGGAGTGCTGCACTGTCAGAGGGTCAGTACTGAGGGAGTGCTGCACTGTCAGAGGGTCAGTACTGAGGGAGTGCTGCACCGTCAGAGGGTCAGTGCTGAGGGAGCGCTGCACTGTCAGAGGGTGAGTACGGAGGGAGTGCTGCACTGTCAGAGGGTCAGTACTGAGGAAGTGCTGCACTGTCAGAGGGTCAGTACTGAGGGAGAGCTGCACTGTCAGAGGGTCAGTACTGAGGAAGTGCTGCACTGTCAGAGGGTCAGTAATGAGGGAGTGCTGCACTGTCAGAGGGTCAGTACTGAGGGAGTGCTGCACGGTCAGAGGGTCAGTACTGAGGGAGTGCTGCACGGTCAGAGGGTCAGTACTGAGGGAGTGCTGCACTGTCAGAGGGTCAGTACTGAGGGAGTGCTGCACTGTCGGAGGGTCAGTACTGAAGGAGTGCTGCACTGTCAGAGGGTCAGTACTGAGGGACTGCTGTTGGAAGTGACTGCTTTTGGAAGGAAATGTAATACCTTTGTGCCTTTTCAATTGGCAATTGTAGTCGGCATGATCAGTATTCTGCAGGTGAGAGGTTCCCTTTATCATGGTCTGAATATCCGATGATCTGGTCATGATCACATTGGTGTTTGTGGGTGCTTGCTGCAGCTAAACAGGTTTCTTTTTTTCCTATATTAAAACCAGGCCTTCATTGCCTGTCTCACACTCTGGGAACTCCAGAGATGATGCCGCCTTCTGGGGATCTTTTCTGTGGTACAGACGCTGTATGCAGGAGCAGGTTTGAATTACTGCTCCCAGTGAATCAGACACACATCACCCTGGTGAATTGCCCACTCAGTAGCCTGCAAGACCCAAGAGCTGGGCAATTCATTACCATTCTCCTGGGCATAGAGGGGGTGGGATTATCAACGACAGCATCAGAACAGTGGACAGAGAGAGAGAGCGGAAGGGAGAGACGGACAGAGAGGAAGAGAGAGAGAAGGAAAGAGAGGGAGGGAGAGACGGAGAGAGAAGAAGAGAGAGAGAGGGAGGGAGAGACGGCGAGAGAGAGAGAGACAAACAGAGAGGGGCCATAGTGGGAGAGGGGCCATGGGGGAAGAGGGGGAGAGAGCAA
>NC_052157.1:72813236-72833754 GCF_902713615.1 Scyliorhinus canicula
GAGAGAGGAAGAGAGAGAGAGAGAGAGGAAGAGAGAGGGAGGAAGAGAGAGGAAGAGAGAGAGAGAGGAAGAGGGAGAGGAGAGAGAGGGAGGGAGTGCTCGGAGAGACTCATGCAGCACCCACGCTGATGCATGTGGGGAGAGTGCAGGTGGTCCACTTGTCCTTTACACAGTGAGTTAAGGCAGGGTGTTAAGGGTTGTATTAAAAACACATTTTGCACAGTTACGAGATAGTACCCCTTAGGGGCAGCTTCAATCTATAATACAAAGCAACTTTACATATTCTGTACAGAATGCTTTAGCACAAGAGATAGCCGAAGGAAGGGGAAGAGAGAGGGAAGGGGAGGGGGAGAATGAGCATAGGGGAAGAGAAGTCAGGGATGGATAAAAAAAGAAGGGACAGGGAGGAAAGGTATGAGAGATGGGGACATAGAGAGGAGACTGGCAGAGACAGAGTTATTTAGAGTGACAGAGGGAGGAGGCAGAGAGTAAGGAGGGGGTAACAGAGGCAAGAGTGACAGTGGAGAGAACGATGGAAACATAGAGGGGGTTGGGGGGGTGAGGATAGCAGAGGAGGATAGAGGAAGGGAAGAGTGAGGGACAGAGAGCGAGGGATGGGGAGGCTGGATTCAATAACAGAGTGGGGAAATCTGTACAGAGCTCCTAATACAATACGATCCGATAAAAATGTCCCATGAGAGACTGGGGTTGAAACAAACAGAAGCAATCTACGTTTCCCCATACACAATTAGTGGGGGAGTATAGTTTTCCTTGAATTGCAGAGTTATTTGTCTTGTGCGTGCGTGCTGGCCCTCACGAAAGCCATCTGCACCCTGGCTCACTGCAGCGGCAGAGCTTCGATCAGACACGCCTGGAATGGGCCCAGCCCACCGTCCTGTGGGCTGAGGGCGAGGGAGGGGGTGGGTGATTAGGGGGTGAATGGCCAAGGATTCATTAAAAGCATTCCTCGCACGTTTGTCCCACAACACCTCCCCTCCGCCACCCCCAGCGGCAGCTGCTGACGTCCCGGTGCATTGTCCTGACGCTGGCTGTCGGCACAGTCTCCTTGGGCACGAGGCAGGCATCGAGCGATTCCAAAGGGGCCTGTTTTGCAACGTCGCCCATCACTGCAAACCCATCCCCCGCCCCCTCCCCCAGTGGCATGTCCTCGCACTTTTATGCATTAATATATTTATATATATAATCTATATATAAAATAAAAACCACTTTGTTGAGCGGACACCATCCATCCTAACGCCTTCATCACCTCACGTTGGCACCGGGTTCGCCGCTCTCGCCTGGGGACGGCTCTGACCTCTCTGTCCTCTCCTGCTCCTCCCCTATCTCGGCCTCCTCCTCGCCCCTCGCCAGCGAGTCCTGGGACGGCTGGCCGGACGGGGACTGTGGGAAGGGGGAGGACTGCGCCTGCTCATTTGGGGTAGCCGTCTGCATGATCTTCTGCCGCACCTCGCGAATCTTCAGCTGCAGGCACACCTTGGTGGGGAAGATGTCCGAGTAACGGGCCTGGAAGGCTGCAGTGGCTTGAGCTGGGAGTGAAGGGTGGGAATGGAGAGAGGGAGGGAGAGGGACAAAAGGTGAGGGTGAGGGAGAGAAAGAGAGAGAGAAGTTAGTAAGCAGTTCTCACCACCTAGGTTTAACGGAATCACAGAGCCTTTAGAGTGCAGACGGAGGCCATTTGGCCCATCGATTCTGCATTGACTCTCTGCAAGGGCATTCTGCCCAGTCCTGCCCCCCCCCCCTGTCATAACCCTGTAACATTGTACATTCTTCATTTTCAGAGAGCAATCCAATTCTCTTTTGAATAGCTCGATCAAACCAGTTCCCACCAGCCTCCCAGGAAACTCATTGCAGATTTCACCACCCATCACTTTTGCTTATTTTGCCAATTATTTTGAATCTGTGTCGGTGACAATCTCTTGAGTGGGGACCGTTTCTCACTATTTACCCTGTCCATACCCCTCAGGATTTTGAATACCTCTATCAAGTGGTGGAGTGCATTGTGTACATGGAATGCACTGCCAGCAGGTGTGGTGGAGTCAGCATCATTACGGACATTTAAGCGACTCTTGGACAGGCACATGGACAGCAGTAAATTGAAGGGGTGTGGGTTATTTTTATCTTAGATTAGGTTAAAGGGCTGGCACAACATTGTGGGCTGAAGGGCCTGTACTGTTCTAGAAAAACAGTTCCGACCTCTCCAATCTCTCCTCATAGCTACAGTTGCTCATCCCAGGAATCAATCTTGTGAATGACCTCTACTATATCCAATGGTTTCATATCCTTCCTCAAGTACAGTGCTCAGAACTCGACACAGTGCCCCAGACGAGGACTAACTAGTGTAGTTAGTGTAGATGTAGAATCTCATTCCACTTGTACTCAATGCCTCTATTAATAAAGCCAAAGTTAATGTACGGTTGATTAGCTACTTTCTCAACATGCCCTGCCATCTTCAATGTTTTTTTAAAAACTTATTAAGGGCCGGGGATCGAACCCGGGTCCTCAGTGCCGTAGGCAACAGGGCTAACCACTGCGCCACCGTGCCATCTGTCCTGCCATCTTCAATGACTTATGTACATATACTTCAAGGTCTCTCTGCTCCTGTACCTTCTTTAGAATTTCCCCTTTATTTTATTCTGTCTCTCCACATTCTTCCTGCCAAATGGAATTACCTCTCATTTCTCTGCAGTGAACGTCATCGGCAACTTGCCCAATCCACCAAGATATCTCAGCCCCTTTGAAGTGCAAGACTGTACTTATCACAACTGAAAATGTTTCCAATCTTATCGTCTGCAATATTGAAATCCTGTCCTGCCCATCACAGTCTTGGTAATTAATATATATTAGGAAGAGCAAGGGTCCCAGCACTGACCTGGGGAACCCCTCTATAAACGTACCTCCAATCTGAAAGACAAATGTTTATCTCGACTCTCTGTTTCCTGTCACTTTTAGCCCACTTTCCAGACCAGCCCAACATTCACCGTGCCCATGACTATCTTGCCAATGGCTATCTTGCCAATGGCTATCTTGCCATTTAAATCCATGAGCTGTAATTTTTCACGCAAGTTTTGTGTGGCACTGTAGCAAATGCCTTTTGAAAATCCACATACACCACATCAGAATGTTGCCCTGATCCACCTTCTCTGTTAACTCCTGAAAAAGCTCCAGGAAGTTAGTTAAACATGGTATTCCCTGAATGAATCCATGCTGGCTTTCCTTAATATATCCTGTACTTGTCTATTGATCACTGTTGATTCTGTCCAGAACTATAATTTCCAGCAGCTTCCCCACAACTGAAGTCAAACTAACTGGTGGAGTTACCGGCTTCATCATTGCAGTCCTTTTTGAACAATGCACCATTCTCCAGCCCACTCGAACCATCCCTGTTTCTGAGGAAGGCTGGAAGATTATTCCTCGGGTCTCTGCAATTATCAGTCTCAATTCTTTCACTCCCCCTGGTAAGTGCAAGGGGGTCGGGTGAGTGCAAAGGCGATTGAGTAACTGAGAGAGAGACCAGCAGCCATGTTCAGAAGGAGAAAATTGTCCCTCACACTGAGAAAGATGGTGCTGATTTTGTGAGTTCATAAAATTTCCCATGTGTGTGAGAGACACAGTCGCTTATATTCCTGACTGAGAGATGGAGGGAGAGAGATAGACATGCAGAGAGAGCAAGAGCCACACACAGAGGGACCCCATATGTGATCGATTGAGAGACAGGGCTCCCTTAGCTGACAGAGAGAGGGGGGAGAAAAGAGAGGTAGGCGGGCGATGGGGTGAAGGAGGAGAAGGAGAGAGAGGGACAGGGGTAAAGAGGGCAGGAAGGGGGCAAAGACAAGGAGAGACAGACGCCTCCATTTTGGGAGAAACAGAAAAAGAGAAAGTCCCACTCTACTGACTAAGAGAGGGAGAGTCCCTCTTACCAGACGAGTAAGAGAGAGAGAGGGAGAGAGTCCCTCTGACCAGACGGAGTGAGAGAGAGGGGGAGAGAGAGAGAGAGGGGGAGAGAGAGAGAGAGAGAGAGAGAGAGAGAGAGAGTTCTTCTGACCAGACGGAGTGAGACAGACAGAGAGGGAGAGAGTCCTTCTGACTAGACGGAGTGAGAGAGAGAGGAAGAGAGGGAGAGAGAGTCCCTCTGACCAGACGGAGTGAGACAGACAGAGAGGGAGAGAGTCCCTCTGACCAGACGGAGTGAGACAGACAGAGAGGGAGAGAGTCCTTCTGACTAGACGGAGTGAGAGAGAGAGATCCTCTGACCAGACGGAGTGAGAGAGAGAGGAAGAGAGAGAGAGAGAGTCCCTCTGACCAGACGCATTGAGAGAGGGGGAGAGAGAGTCCCTCTGACCAGACACAGAGAAAGAGAGACAGAGACAGAGAGAGTTCCCCTTCCTAGACGGAGAGAGAGAGGGAGAGAGAGAGATAGAGAGAAGAGAGAGAGGGTCCTTCTTACCAGACAGAGAGAGAGAGGGAGACAGAGAGAGTCCCTCTGACCAGACACAGAGAGAGATAGGGAGAGAGAGTCCCTCTTACCAGACAGAGAGAGAGAGAGAGACAGAGAGAGAGTTCCCCTTACCAGACGGTGAGAGAGAGGGAGAGAAAGAGAGAGAGTCCATCTTACCAGACAGAGTGAGAGAGAGAATTCCTCTTACCAGACAGAGTGAGAGAGAGGGAGAGAGAGAGAGGGAGAGAGAGAGAGAGGGAGTCCCTCTTACTGGACAGAGTGAGAGAGAGGAAGAGAGAGAGAGAGGAGAGAGAGTTCCTCTTACCAGATAGAGTGAGAGAGAGGAGAGAAAGGAGAGAGAGAGAGGGAGAGTCCCTCTTACCAGACAGAGTGAGAGAGAGAGAGACAAAGAGAGAAAGTGCCTCTTACCAGACAGAATGAGAGAGAGAGACAGAGTCCCTCGAACCAGACAGTGAGAGAGAGAGTCCTGTGGTAGTCACCACTAGCAGTATTATATGTATTACGGTAAGACACATATACTAGAGGTACATGGGTAAATCCCTGCCTGCTGGCTCCGCCCAGTAGGCGGCGTATAAATGTGTGTGCTTGCCGGTGCTGCAGCTATTCCGTTTCCAGCTACAGGAGGCACAACATCTTTGCTCAATAAAGCCTTGATTATTCCACTACTCTCGTCTTTGTGGTAACTGATAGTGCATCAATTTATTGAGCAAAAATTTTTTAAAATGATGGATCTTCGCATCAAGCCTGATCGCCTGCAGCTGAGCCCTCAAGCAGCCAACGCTACATCCGCCTTTCTGCCTGCTTCGAAAGCTACCTCCGAACATCCGCTGAGGAACCCTCGGACGCACAGAAGCTCCAAGTCCTTTATTCACGGATGAGCCCTGACATTTTTCCTCTCATCCGGGATGCTCCCACTTACTCTGAAGCAATGGAGCTCCTGAAGGAACATTACGTTCAGCCAGTCAATCAACTATACGCCAGGCACCTCCTGTCCATGAGACAGCAACTCCCCGGTGAGTCCCTGGACGATTTCTTGCTTACCCTGCACATCCTGGGGAGCAACTGTGACTGCCAGGCAGTTTCGGCAGTCCAGCACACAGAACTTTTAATTAGAGACGCTTATGTCACGGGCATGAAGTCTGCGTACGTCCGCCAGCGCCTATTGGAAGGGGAGTACGCTTGATCTTGCGGGAACTAGGCAGCTCGCAAACTCGTTAACAGTGGCCTCCCATAACGTCCAGTCGTACGCCCCCGACCGCACGGCACCCTCATGGGCATCGTTGGCCCCACCAGCTACCGACTCCAGCCCACCGCAAGCCTGCGCCGCGCCAGCCGGCCAACCCTGGGGGGCCCAAATGCTATTTTTGAGGGCTGAACAAATACCACCGGCAGCACTGCACGGCGTGGAGTGCAACCTGCAACGGATGCAGAAAGAAGGGACACTTTGCTGCTGTGTGCCAGGCCCGGTCGGTCGCCGCTGTTTCTGGGCCCAGCGTTCCTACACCCCCCCCACATGCGACCCAGGGGTGCCGCCATCTTCTCCGCAGGCCACGTGCGGCCCGTGGGCACCGGCATCTTCGGCGGCATTTTAACCGCGCCTCAGGACCCCTGCTCGTCTGCCCATTCATCGTCTGCCGCTACCTCCAGCACCGCTGACCAGCCCGGGGCCTCCCAGCATCTGCCGCAGATCGCCTCGATGACCCTGGACCAGTCTCGGCCCCGCAAACTCGCGACTGCAACGACAACGGTGAAAATCAATGGGCACAAGACGTCCTGCCTTTTTGACTCCGGGAGCACAGAGAGCTTCATCCACCCCACTACGGTAAGGCGCTGTTCCCTCACGATACACCCCATCACCCAGAAAATCTCCCTGGCCTCCGGATCCCATTCTGTGGAAATCCGGGGGTACTGCATCGCGACCCTCACCGTCCAAGGCGTAGAGTTCAGCAACTTCCGGCTCTATGTCCTCCCCCACCTCTGCGCTGCCCTGTTACTCAGCCTGGATTTTCAGTGCCACCTCCAAAGCTTAACCATAAAATTCGGCGGGCCCCTACACCCCCCCCCCCCCCCCCCCCCGCATGCAGCCTCACGACCCTTAAGGTCGATCCACCTTCCTTGTTTGCGAACCTCACCCCGGATTGCAAACCCGTCACCACCAGGAGCAGACTGTACAGTGCCCAGGACAGAACCTCCATCAGGTCGGAAATCCAATGGCTTCTGCGGGAAGGCATCATTGAGGCCAGCAACAGCCCCTAGAGAGCCCAAGTGCTAGTAGTAAAGACTGGGGAGAAGCACAGGATGGTCATTGACTACAGCCAGACCATCAATCGCTACACGCAGCTCGACGCGTACCCACTCCCACGCATATTTGACATGGTCAATCAGATTGCACAGTATCAGGTCTTTTCCACATTGGACCCGAGGTCCGCCTACCACCAGCTCCCCATCCGCCCGGAGAACCGCAAATACACTGCGTTCGAAGCAGATGGCCGCCTCTATCACTTCCCTTCGGTGTCACTAATGGGGTCACAGTCTTCCAACGTGAGATGGACCGAATGGTTGACCGGTACGGACTGTAGGCCACCTTCCCGTACCTAGACAATGGCACCATCTGCGGCCACGATCAGCAGGACCACGACGTTAACCTTCTAAAATTTCTTCAGACCGCCAAACTCCTTAATCTCACGTACAATAAGGAGAAATGCATGTTCCGCACCAACCGCTTAGCCATCCTTGGCTATGTCGTGGAAAATGGAGTTCTCGGGCCTGACCCTGACCGCATGCACCCCCCTCATGGAACTCCCCCTCCCCCACTGCCCAAGGCCCTGAAACGATGCTGGGGTTTTTCTCCTACTATGCCCAGTGGGTCCCTAACTATGCGGACAAGGCCCGCCCACTCATTCACTCCCAATTTTTCCCCTGACAGCTGAGGCCCGCCAGGCCTTCAACCGCATCAAGGCAGACATCGCAAAGGCCACAATGCATGCAGTCAACGAGTCCCTCCCCTTCCAGGTCGGGAGCGATGCATCGGACGTAGCTCTGGCCACCACCGTCAGCCAGGCGGGCCGGCCCGTGGCCTTCTTTTCCCGCACCCTCCATGCCTCTGAAATTTGGCACTCCTCTGTCGAAAAGGAGGCCCAGGCCATTGTGGAAGCTGTGCAGCATTGGAGGCATTACCTGGCCGGCAGGAGATTCACTCTCCTCACTGACCAACGGTCGGTTGCCTTCATGTTCAATAACACACAGTGGGGCAAGATCAAAAACGATAAGATCTTGAGGTGGAGGATTGAGCTCTCCACCTATAATTATGAGATTTTGTATCGCCCCGGGAAGCTCAACAAGCCCCCTGACGCCCTATCGCGCAGTACATGTGCCAGCGCACAAGTGGACCGACACCAGGCTCTCCACTCTGACCTCTGCCACCCGGTTCTTACATTTCATCAAGGCCCGCAACCTGCCCTACTCCATTGAGGAGGCCAGGACTGTCACCAGACACTGCCAGCTCTGCGCAGAGTGCAAGCCACACTTCTACCGGCCAGATCAAGCGCACTTGGTGAAGGCCTCCCGCCCCTTTGAGCTCCTCAGCATGGACTTCAAAAGGTCCCTCCCCTCCACCGACCGCAACACGTACTTTCTGAACGTGGTTCGATGAGTACTCCCGATTTCCCTTCGCCATCCCATGTCCCGATATGACTTTTGCCATGGTCATTAAAGCCCTCCACAGTATCTTCACCCTGTTTGGTTTCCCCACCTACATCCACCGTGATCGGGGATCCTCCTTTATGAGTGATGAGCTGCGTCAGTTCCTGCTCAGCAAGGGCATTGCCTCGAGCAGGACGACCAGCTACAACCCCCGGGGAAACGGGCAGATGGAGAGGGAGAACGGGATGGTCTGGAAGGCCGTCCTGCTGGCCCTGCGGTCTGAAAATCTCCCGGTCACCCGCTGGCAGGATGTCCTCCACGACGCGCTTCACTCCATCCGATCGCTCCTCTGCACAGCGAATAACGAATCCCCCCATGAACGTCTCTTTGCCTTCCCCAGAAAGTCCACCTCCGGGGTCTCGCTGCCAACATGGCTGACAGTTCCTGGAACCGACCTCCTTCGCAAGCATGTGCGGACACACATACTAGAGGTACAGGGGTAAATACCTGCCTGCTGGCTCCGCCCAGTAGGCAGCGTATAAATGTGTATGCTCTCCGGTGCTGCAGCCATTCTGGTTCCAGCTACAGGAGGCACCACATCTTGCTCAATAAAGCCTCGATTATTCCACTACTCTCGTCTTTGTGGTAATTGATAGTGCATCAAGTCCCTCTTACCAGAGAGAGAGAGAGAGGAGAGTGAGAGGGGGACGTGAGAGAGAGAGGGGGACGTGAGAGAGAGAGAGAGAGGGGGGGGGGGGGGGAGCGAGAGAGGGGGGGGGGAGCGAGAGAGAGAGGGGGGAGCGAGAGAGAGAGAGAGGGGGGAGCGAGAGAGAGAGGGGGGGAGCGAGAGAGTGAGGGGGGAAGCAAGAGAGAGAGGGGAAAGCAAGAGAGAGAGGGGGGGAGCAAGGGAGAGAGGAGAGGCGAAAGAGAGAAGGGAAGCGTGAGGAGGGGAGTGAGAGGGGGAAAGCGGGAGAGGGTGAAAGCGGGAGAGGGGGGAAGCAAGAGAGGGGGAAAGCTAGAGAGTGGTGAGCAAGAGAGAGGGGGAAGTGGGGAGCGAGAGAGGGAGAGTGGGTAGTGAGAGAGAGAGGGGAGAGTGCAGGAAAGTTACAGGGCGAGAGAGAGAAAGAGAGAGGTTGAGAGTCCTTTCCTTACCTGATGGGAAGAATCCGTGTTCATGGAACAGTTGCATGACCAGTGCCCGCCTTTGGTCCAGTGTCCGTCTGAGTGAAGAGTATGGCACCTTCTCAAACTCCAGATCAGCCAGAACGTCATCAGCATCTGATCCCTGGGCAGCTGCACAGAGGATAGGAGAATAATAGAAGTCAGCTGACAGCAAAACACAGCACCATCAGCCCAATCTGTTCACCGAAATGGAGTTTTCTTACACATACCCAAGCCAGCCCGATGACTGCGCACTTCCATAACATCCCCCAGCAGCACCCATCTAAGCTCACTTGCTGCTCAGCCGCTCTTCCATTCCTTTTTTACCCAATTATTTTTTCCAATTAAGGGGCAATTTAGCGTGGCCAATCCACCTACTCTGCACATTTTTGGGTTGTGGGGGCGAAACCCACGCAGACACGGGGAGAATGTGCAAACTCCACACGGACAGTGACCCAGAGCCGGGATCGAACCTGGGACTTCAGCGCCGTGAGGCAGCTGTGCTAACCACTAGGCCACCGTGCTGCCCTGCTCTTCCATTCCTTTGTTGCCTCCAGACACGACTCTTCCAGTGCACTCCTGGCTGCTCTCCCCACATTGCCCCTCTCCGGAAACATGAGGTCATCCAAAACTCTGCTGCCCTGTCTGAACTCTCAGAAAATCCCGTTCACCCATCATCAGAGCACTCATTCCTCTACACTGCTTCCCAGATCAACACTGCCTCCATGTTACAATTATCAGCCTTGTTTTCAAATCCCTTCATGGCTTTGGTCCTTCCCATCTTAGACCTCAAACTTTTTCCAGCCCCTACAATGCTCCCTATCTCTGTAACCTCCTCCAGCCCCTACAACCCTCCCTATCTCTGTAACCTCCTCCAGCCCCTACAACCCTCCCTATCTCTGTAACTCCCTCCAGCCCCTACAATGTTCCCGATCTCTGTAACCTCCTCCAGCCCCTACAACCCTCCCTATCTCTGTAATCTCCTCCAGCCCCTACAATCCTCCCTATCTCTGTAACCTTCCTCCAGTCCCTACAACCCTCCCTATCTCTGTAACCTCCTCCGGCCCCTACAACGCTCCCTATCTCTGTAACCTCCTCCAACCCCTACAACCCTCCCTATCCCTGTAACCTCCTCCAGCCCCTACAACCCTCCCTGTCTCTGTAACCTCCTCCAGCCCCTACAACCCTCCCTATCCCTGTAACCTCCTCCAGTCCCTACAACGCTCCCTATCTCTGTAACCTCCTCCAGCCCCTACAACGCTCCCTATCTCTGTAACCTCCTCCAGTCCCTACAACGCTCCCTATCTCTGTAACCTCCTCCAGCCCCTACAACCCTCCCTATCTCTGTAACCTCCTCCGGTCCCTATAAAGCTCTCTATCTCGGTAACTTCCTCCAGCCTGTGATGAATGTAGAAATTCCTATATGTTCTATTTTTTATTTGTGGCAGTGATGTTGTTAAAAACCCTAGTTTTTGGGGATTTACGGTGGTGGCCATGGAGTGAGCGGTCGCATATTTGGTAGCTCCTGCTTAAAGTGGAATTAGTCGGTCCTTTCTCCGTCTGAGGGATGAAACCTTTGGATGAAAAGTTGTGTCGGAGTACCAAGAGAAGGTGTAACTCCTCTGGAGTGGCTGGTGGATGGATCCACAAACGAGGAGTGGGTCGAGAAGAAGGAGTTGTTGGAGCAGGAGAGTCTTGGAGGTGTTAAGATGGTGAAGGGCAAAGGGCCTGTGCTGCCCACCCAATGGTCAACGGAGCAGCTGGTGGACTTATTAAAGGATAAGTTCAGCCAGCAGAGAAAGGAAGCCCTGGAGGAGCTGGCCAAGGTGCTGGAGCCGCTAAAGCAGGGATTGACCGAATGGAGGAGAGGCTGGAGGCCCAGGGCCGGGCAATCCAGAAAATGGGAGAGGCGGTGGGAGAGAACGAGGATCAGCTCGCCTCATTAGCGGCCTAGATGGAGGTGATGCTAGAGACCCAAATGAGGCTGAAGGAGAAGGTGGAGGACCTGGAAAATCGCTCCAGAAAGCCTACTTTGAGGATCGTGGGGATGACCAAAGGCATCGAAGGAGCGGAAGCTGGGACATTTCTGGCCAAAATGTTGGAGAAGCTAATGGGGAGTGAGCCTTTGACCGGCCTCTAGAGGTTGACCGAACGCACAGGGCGCTGATATGGAGGCCACAGGCGGGCGAGGCCGCCAAAGGCGACGGTGGTGCGGTTGCACCGCTTCTTGGACAAAGAAAGAGAAGATTCTGCAGTTGGCGAGGTAGATGAGGAAGTGCACTTGGGAAGGGAACGAGCTGCGGGTGTATCAGGACCTGGGAGCAGAACTGCCGAAGAGGAGGGCCAGACTTAATCGGGTCAAGGCTGCCCTCTTCAAGAAGGGGTAAAGTTTGGGGTGTTGCAGCCAGCCCGCCTCTGGGTTACTTTCCAGAATCGAGAATATTATTTTGGTACACCAGAGGAGGCGATTGGAATTTCTGAGGGACAATGGACTGGCAGGAAAAGAAGGAGACTGAACTTCTGAGGAGGTGTTTTTTTTTTACTGTTCTTGGAAAACCTTTTCCCTTTTGAAATGGGGGAGGTTTGTGATGGTGAGTGGGAAGCTGGAGAAGATGCCGGTGGTTATGATAAACATTTATGCCCCTAATTGGGATGATGTGGATTTTAAGAGGTGGTGCTGGGGAAGATTCCTGACCTGGACACACATGGTTGATCATGGGCGGCACGGTAGCACAGTGGCTAGCACTGTTGCTTCACACCGGGTCCCAGCTTTGATTCCCGGCTTGGGTCACTGTCTGTGTGGAGTCTGCACATTCTCCCTGTGTCTGCGTGGGTTTCCTCCGGGTTCTCCGGTTTCCTCCCACAAGTCCCAAAAGACGTGCAGTTAGGTAATTTGGACATACTGAATTCTCCCTCCGTGTACCCAAACAGGCACCGGAATGTGGTGACGAGAGGATTTTCACGGTAACTTCATTGCAATGTTAATGTAAGCCTACTTGTGACAATAAAGATTATTATTATAGGTCCTACAAAGGAAAAGTAGTATGGGAGGCCTGGCCTTCCGAAACCTCAATTCTACCACTGGGCGGCCAAAGCAGAAAGAGTAAGGGAATGGGTGAAGGAACCCGGAGCCGAATGGGTGAGGGGAAGAGAGTTCCTAGCGAGGGACATCCCTCCGAACCCTAGTCACAACCGCACTCACGTATCCTCCGATGAAGCACTCGAAAAGCCCAGTGTAGTAGCCACGCTCTGAATGTGGTACCAGATGAGACAGCGCTTCTGTCCAACTGAAACGTCCATTATGGCCCACCTCTGCGCAACCACAGGTTCACTCCCGCAACAATGGGCAACACCGTCAAAAGGTGGAGACAGGCGAGGAGACACTGACAATTAGAGACATGTACACAGACGACAGAATAGAGAACCTGGTAGAATTCACGGAGGGATTTCAACTACCAAAAGGAAACAAAATGAGACATATACAGATCAAAAACTTCCTCCATAGGGAAACGACGACGTAACCCCAGTTACCAGGACTTTGCGAGTTCACGCGGGTGACCTAGGGGAGGGAAACTGTGGGGACCTGTAAAGGTGACTGCTGGACAGGACAATGAAAAGATGGGAGGAAGAGTTTGGCATAGAAGTAGGGGGAGGAGTCTGGATCAAAGAACTCCAATCCACAAGCACAGGACTGAGCCTAATGCAGCACAAGGTGGTGCACAGAGCGCACCTAACCAGAACCCGAATGAGGAGGTAAAAAATAAAAGAAAATTACTGCAGAGCTGGAATCTGAAACCAAAAGAGAAAATGCTGAAAAATCTCAGCAGATCTAGCTGCATCTGTAGGGAGAGGAAAGAGCTAACGTTTCGAGTCCAGATGACCCTTTACCAGCAACTAGTAGAACAGGATGGGAGGAAGTGGTGAGGTGGGGTGGGGAGAGAAAGTTCACAACAAAGAAAAGGAGACCGCGAGGTACAAAGGACAGAGTTGCAGGGTCTGGCCTGAGGGCAAGTGGAAAAACCAGAGTTAACAACAAAAAATATAATAAAGTAAAATAAACAGTTAACACACGCTCGGGCTACACTGGGGAGTTCAACTGACGCAGGTCGGCCAAATGGGGACCACGGCCACAGAGGGAGGGGAGACAAGTATGTGTAAATATGTATCGTAATCGTTGTTTCTGTTTTTGTTTTTGTTCTTTGGTTTACCTCTTTTGTATTATGCAGTTTTTCAACCTGTAACAACCTATGAACTGAAATCTGTAACATTAAATGTGAATACCAATAAAAACAGTTTTAAAAAAATAGTTGATTTTAACAATTTACTTGTTTTCAGAGGGATGGCTAATAGGATATTATTTTGATTGCTGGAGATTTCCTTGAGAGTAGATAATTTACGAGGGATTGCGCTTAGTCCTAGCTAAGCAGATGATGGGACATCGTTGATGTAATTAATGGGAGGAGCCAGGTCTGTCTGTAGTTTGCAGTTTTGCCAAATGCTGTTAGGTTGAGCAGAAGAGTCTGACAAGACAGAAATATACTGGATCTGCTCTTGAAATACACAGATAAGCAAGTAGCCTGATTGCTAACTTTATTTACGAGTGGATCTTGAACTGTAATGGGATGCTTTGTTGGAATATATATAGTGACAGGTGTAGATAGTGGGTGTTTCCTTTTATTTAAGAACGGTTTAACTGTTAATTGCAAGGCTATTTCTTTGATGTTGATGCGATAAATTTGGTGCATAAATGTAAGTTTATTTTAACATAAAAGATGCCAATTGCAGGACTTCTGGTAGCAGCCATGGTGTGAGTGATCACGCACAGGGCGTCTCTGGGTCCAGGTGTTGGTTTTGGTCCTTTTCAGCCATGTTTTGGGTTGATTCGGCGGAAAAGTGGGGCGGAGAGTGTAGGGCAAGAAGTTCTCTCCTGGATGTTTATGGGCTCTCAGACCCGGCTGAAGACAGTGAAGGACCTGGTGAAAGAGTTGGAGCAGATTCGTGGCGCTGTACCAATTACAAAAATGGCGGAGGGGGAAGGGTCATCACAGCGGGAAAGCTGCAAATGGAGCACTTGATGGACTTCATGAAAGAGGAGTTTCGGGACTTCCAGTTGCGGTATGTAGGTAGAGGGCGCATGTTTGGTAGCTCCTCCCAGAGCTGTCTTTTATGGTCTTCTTAGTCCAGTTTTTGGTGAGAATTTGTTCATGATGAGCTGTGGGAAGGTCTAGGGCATTGATAGAATGTCAAAAAACAGCAAGAAGAATCCAGGGAAGAAGGCAATGAGCAAAGGTCCGCCATCGACCATGGCGAGGGGTGCAGCAGGAGAAAAGATGGCGGGAGAGAGCTTGTCGGGTGGCTCCGCTCCCACCATTGTGGAGAAGGTGACGGAGATGATGGCTGGGGAGTTCGAACGGCTGTTCTTGAAGCATTTCAAAAAGCTTTAGAAAGGTGATGATGGCCTTGCTTAAGGCATGGTTGGGAGAGACCCTTGCCCCGGTGAGAGGAGTTGGTGAGAACTTTGACAACGGTGCAGGAGCAGGAGGAGAAAATGAAAGGAATGGAGAAGGCCTGGTCATGGCATAGTGACCATTTGACCTCGGGATGAGGAGCTGCGGAGAGTGACAGAGATCAACAGAGAACTGAGAGCCAAGGTGGAAGACCTGGAGAACAGGTTGGGAAGGCATAACCTGAGGTTCGTGGGTGTGCCCGAGGAGGTGGAGAACCAGAGGCCTACAGAATACCTCACCGATAAGATGGTGAAACTGATGGGGGAGGGACAGGAGCCGTCCCATTACAGTTGGACAGGGCCCACCGGTCGCTCCGGTCGAAACTGAGGATGAATGAGCCACCGAGGGCAGTGATCGTCTGTTTCTATAATTTGCAGGTGAAAGAGAGGGTGCTGAGGTGGGCGAAGCAGAGGCACGAGGTGGAGTGGGAAGCCACGGGATTATTATATACTCTCATGTGAGAGTACCTTTAAGAAATGGGTGTTTAAGAAATGGGTGTTTATAAAAATATTAGTAGTTGTACCTTTAAGAAATGGGTGTTTATCAGTGATGTCAGTGTGTGGGTGGAGCTGGGCTGTCTGTCAGCTTTTTACTTTTGCTTTAGGCTGTTTGCTACACAGTGTGTTTTACTTTCATTTTGAGAGCTGGATAGCTGCAGACAAAACAAGGAGCTGTACAAGGATCTCTCTGCAAATTAAAGACAGTCTCCAGATCAATTGGGTGATTTCAAAGTGCTGACTGCTCTCAGTCGAGAATTGAAACCTGATCTCCATGTTAAAAAGGGTCTTTTGTCTTACGGATGTTAATAGAACATACAGTGTAGAAGGAGGCCAGTCGGCCAATTGAGTCTGCACCGACCAACTTAAGCCCTCACTTCCAGCCTATCCCCGTATCCCAATAAACCCTCCTAACCTTTTTGGACACGTGGGGGCAATTTATCATGGCCAATCCACCTAACCTACACGTCTTTGGACTGTGGGAGGAAACCGGAGCACCCAGAGGAAACCCACGCAAACACGGGGAGAACGTGCAGACTCCGCACAGACAGTGACCCAGCTGGGAATCGAACCTGGGACCCTGGCGCTGTGAAGTCACAGTGCTAACCACTTGTGTTACCGTGCTGCCCAATAATAATAAGGAAAGATTAAGGTTTACTTATAGATTATTGTATCTGTGGGGATTTATTGATGTTGATAGTTGTTCAGATGTTTACTGTGGGTTTATAAAGTGTTAACTGGTTTCATAAATAAACATTGTTTCAATTTGAAAGTACTGTAGCTCTCTGTTGCATCACACCTGTAAAGTGGGCCCTCGTGCTCCCCATAACCACAATCTATTAAAATTTGTGGGTCAGGTGAACTCCATGATGCACTTTTGGGTTCTCTAAACTCTGGCCCATAACAATACCAGGACTTGACGACAGAGCTGGCAAGGAGGTGAGCGGCCTTCGGACAGGCTAAGGCGGCACTGTATAAATGCTGCGTGCTGTTTGGTGTCGTCTACCTGGCGAAGCTGAGGGTCACGTACAACGGCAGAGATTATTATTTTGAGGTGGAGGCGTTTGTGAATCATAAGGTCTGGGATTGAACTGAATTTGGACTTTTGACAGTTTTAGGCCCAGTTTTTTTTTCTGAATTGTGTTGTTTTTCTTGTATCGGTTTTATTACTTCTTTGGAAGTAATGGGGATTGGAGGGATGAGGGGGGCATTGGGGTTGGTGTGGTTTCGTTTTTGATGTGGGGAGGGGTTCTGGCATGGGCCATCGCGCTAGCAAACGCCATGTTGACTAGTGAACGGGAGGGAGGTGGGGGGAGGGGCTGCAGTTGTTGGAACCTGAATGGGCAGGTTTTGATGGGCCTGGGAGGTGTGAATGGTGGGGGAATGGGGCCAATACTGGGTGAGTGTTTTCAAGAGGAAATAACGGTGGGGTTGCTGGTGAGTGGGGTGGCAGTGACTAGGGCTGGGGCACAGACCTACCTACGAGGCAGGGCCTTGAAGGATGATTCTGACAGGTAGGAAGGGCAGTGGTGGAGGAGGAAGAGAGACACCCCCGGTCAGAATGGTGGCATGGAATGTACGAAGGTTGCGGAGGACCGGTGAAGAGAGTGCGAGTTTTTTTTGCATCTGAAGGGTCTGGAAGCGGGCGTTGTGCTGTTACAGGAGACCCATCTGAGGGTAAAGGACCAGATGAGGCAAAGATGTTTGGGCATTTATGAAGGAGATGGGAGGGGTGGATCAGTGGAGGTTTTTGATCCAGTGACAGGGAGTATTCATTTTCTCCTCGGTACACAAAGTGTATTCGAGGATCGTCTTTTCTGTGGTCAGGAAGGCGTTGTTGGCAGGGGTAAAGAAGGTAGAGTACTTGGCGCTTGTGATAGCAGACCATGCACCGCACTGGGTGGATGTGGTCTTGGAGAAGGGGCTGGCCCAGAGGCCGGCATGGAGGCTGAATGTGGGCTTGTTGACGGACCCAAACGTTTGCATTAAATGGGGACGGTGATGGAGGCGTATGTGGAGTTTAACCGAAATTGGGAGGTTTTGTTGTTGGTGGTTTGGGAGGGATTGAAGGCAATGGTGAGGCGGGAGGCCATCGTATTTAAGGCAAAGGTGGATAGGGCGACGTGGGAGGAGTGGCAGCGGCTGATTGCCGAGGTTGTTGGTGAGGAGGAAGGAGCTGCGGGTGAAGTGTGACATTCTGTCTACAGACAGGGCGGTTCGGCAGTTGAGATGAGTGTGTGGGGTTGTGTATGATTATGGTGATAAGGCCAGTCGGCTGTTGGCAGGCCAGCTGTGTTGGCAGGCAGCAGCGAGGGAGGTTGTGTGGATTAGGGATGGGACAGGAGGGGTGGTGGCGGCTCCAGAGTAGGAGAATAGGGTGTATGAGGAATTTTATACAAGCCAGAGCTGCCGGAGGGCGAGTCGGGGATGAGGGAGTTTTTGGAGAAACTGGAGTGGCTGGAGGTGGGAGAGGTGGAAAGGGCTGGGTTCGTGGAGCCATTCGGGGTAGAGGAGGCGAAGGTTCGCGATAGGGAAGATGTAGTCAGGTAAGGCGCCAGACTGGATGGATTGCCAGTGGAGTTTTACAAAATGTTTAAGGACAATTTGGCGCTGCTGATGGTGGAAATGTTTGAGGATGTGATGGCGAAGGGAAGCTTACCTGAGACTATGAGGCAGGCATCTCTTTCATTGTTACTGAAAAAGGTTAATGGCCTGGTAGAGTGTGGGTCATATCGGCCTATCTCTCTTCTGAAAGTGGATGCCAAGATGCGCTGACAGTGAGGCTGGAGGGGTGTCTTCCGAAGATTGTTTGGGGGGGGGGGGGGGGGGGGGGATCAGACAGGATTAGTCAGGGGCAGGCAGCTGTCGTTGAACGTGCGGCGGCTGCTGAATGTGGTGCTTTCTCTGGCAGAGGGAAGGAGCTTGAGGTGGTGGCGTAGGATGCGGAGAAAGAGGCTTGGGATTGGGTTTAAGATTGTGGTTTGGATAAAATTGATGAATGAGACGCAGTTGGAGTAATTCCCACTATTCCAGGGAATGTGGGAGGGGAGGGTGTTGGGAGCATAGAGAATCTCTGTATGCAGATGACTTACTGCCATATATCATTGGCCCAGGTTCATCGGTGACGGACATAATGGGGCTGCTAGGGAAACTTAGGGCATTTTAAGGGTATAAATTGAATTTAGGGAAGAGTGAGTGTTTTGTCATGTCTCCTTCATGTGGAGGGGCGAGAGTGGAGGGGTTGTCGTTTAGGGCACTTTAGGTACTTGGCGAGGTGCAGATAGCGCGGGGCTAAGTGCAACTCCGAAAGCTAAATTTCCCAAGCCTGGTAGGGAAGGTGAAGGAGGATCTGGGGAGGTGAGATAGTCTCCATTTCTAGTTTGCTGGCTGGGTGCAGGCAGTCAAAATTAATATTTTGCCACTGTTCCTGTTCCAGTGTCTACCGGACTTTTTCGCAAAGGCATTTCTTCGAGGGGTGGATAGGCTGGTCTCGGAGTTTGTGTGGGTCGGGAAGGTGGCGAGGTTAAGGCAGGCGGTGCTCCAAAGTCTCGGCAGTCGGAGGGCTTGGCTCATCCGAATCTGTTGCACTATTACCGGGGGATGACTGTGGAAAAAGTGCAGGGCTGGAAGGAGTCGTCGAAAGCTTTGTGGGTGCGGATGGAGGTCGGGGGGGGGGGGGGGGGGGGGGGGGGGGGGGTGAGTTGGAGTTGTCTCAATGACTTATGGTATGATTATGGAGGAGGCTAAGGAGTCTTTGGAAGGGATTATGCCTAAATGGACCAAAGAGTTGGGCAGTGGCTGGAGGAAGGATTGTGGTGTAAAGTGCTGTGAAGGGGTAACGTCTCAACCTCGTGTGCAAGGCTGGGGTTGATTCAATTAAAAGTGGTGTACAGGATGCACTTAACGAAGGCGAGGATGAGCCGGCTGTTTGAGGGGGTGGAGGACAGTTGTGACCAGTGGGGAAGCGCACCAACCAATCATGGCCGTATGTTCTGGTCCTGCCCGAACCATGTCTGAGGTTCTACATATGGAATTGGAGCGGGTCCCCTAGGGGCCATATTCAGGGTGTTGGACCTGCCGGAGTTGCAGACAGGAGCGAGGGCAGAACCTTCATCTTGTTGATCGATCGCTTGCAGGCGGGTCCTTTTGGGGGGTGGAGGTCAGGTTCTCCCCTCAGAGACTTGGCCTGACTAGGGGACCTGTTGGAGTTTCTGTCCTTGGAAAAGGTAAAACGTGGTCTGAGAGGGGTTCCACCAGAGATAGGGGTTGTTAAATTTGCACTTTGGACACCTGGTTACTGCCAAGGGATGAGGGGTTTTGGGGGGGGGGGGGGGGGGGGGGGGGGAGCTGTAGGGTACTGTTTGTGCAAAAATGTTGAATAAATTTTTTTTTCAACAAAAGAAAAGGAGTTTCGGCAGCAAAGGAAGGTCATTGCGGGGGCAGTGGCACTTCTTCAAGTCCTTGGAGTGGGTGGGAAAGTGCCTCGAAGCACAGGGGGCAAGGATCCAGGAGGTGGAGAAGGTGGTGGCCGTCTAGTATTGTGCCTTTGGAGGCAGTGGTGGAGATTCTGGGAGATCTATGCAAGTCACTGCGGTTGAGGGTGAAGCCCAGGAGAATAGGTCCAGGTGACAAAACCTGCCGATTGTGGGCCTGCCAGAGGGAGTGGAGGGAATGAGCACCACAAACTAAAGTAGTGAGGATGTTGGCCAGGTTGGTGGAGGAGAAGGTTGGGGAGGGGGGTAGGTTTGTGATGTGGCAGGTATGGAGGATTGGTGTGTCATGGGCGGGGTGCCATCTTAGATGGGCCCGGTTTAGAGTGGGAATGAGTGAAGCGGAGCCGAAGGGGAGTGAGGGCGGACACAAGAGGGGGGTGAGGTGTAAGGAGGTGTTCGCGCACCTGAAGAGCTCGAGAGTGGAGGTGATTTATCTGTGGGAAATCCATCTCCAGGTAAAAGGTCAGATGAGGCTGAGGAAGTGCTTTGGGCTGAAATCTGTTGCGTGGGTTTGATTGTTGTATACCTCCCCCATGGCTAGTGTCCGAATGAACGAGACGAGTTTGGGGTATTTTGGGTTGCATAGGGGGATGAGGCAGGGGTGCCCGCTGTTGCCATTGTTGTTTGCATTGGCGACTGAGACTTGCCGATGTCCCTTCGGTCATCGGCTGAGTGGCGAAGGATTGTGTTGGGGAAGGGGGCCGAACTATGGGTTTTATGGAGAGATTTGGGGCATTTTCC
>NC_052157.1:72834254-72863740 GCF_902713615.1 Scyliorhinus canicula
GATACAGAGTAAAGCTCCCTCTACACTGCCCCCATCAAACACTCCCAGGACAGGTACAGCACAGGGTTAGATACAGAGTAAAGCTCCCTCCACAATGCCCCCATCAAACACTCCCAGGACAGGTACAGCACGGGGTTAGATACAGAATAAAGCTCCCTCCACACTGCCCCCATCAAACACTCCCAGGACAGGTACAGCACGGGGTTAGATACAGAATAAAGCTCCCTCCACACTGCCCCCATCAAACACTCCCAGGACAGGTACAGCACGGGGTTAGATACAGAATAAAGCTCCCTCCACACTGCCCCCATCAAACACTCCCAGGACAGGTACAGCACGGGGTTAGATACAGAGTAAAGCGCCCTCCACACTGCCCCCATCAAACACTCCCAGGACAGGTACAGCACGGGGTTAGATACAGAGTAAAGCTCCCTCTACACTGTCCCCATCAAACACTCCCAGGACAGGTACAGTACGGGGTTAGATACAGAGTAAAGCTCCCTCTACACTGCCCCCATCAAACACTCCCAGGACAGGTACAGTACGGGGTTAGATACAGAGTAAAGCTCCCTCCACACTGCCCCCATCAAATACTCCCAGGACAGGTACAGCACAGGGTTAGATACAGAGTAAAGCTCCCTCTACACTGTCCCCATCAAACACTCCCAGGACAGGTACAGCACAGGGTTAGATACAGAGTAAAGCTCCCTCCACACTGCCCCCATCAAACACTCCCAGGACAGGTACAGCACAGGGTTAGATACAGATTAAAGCTCTCTCCACACTGTCCCCATCAAACACTCAAAGGACAGGTACAGCACGGGGTAAGATACAGAGTAAAGCTCCCTCCACACTGCCCCCATCAAACACTCCCAGGACAGGTACAGCACGGGGTTAGATAGAGTAATGCTCCCTCTATGCAGACAGAAAGGTGGGTTGAAGTGTGTCTACTTCAATGCAAGGAGCATCTGGAATAAGGTAGGTGAACTTGGAGTGTGGATTGGTACTTGTGACTATGATGTTGTGGCCATTACGGAGACATGGTTAGAACAAGGACAGGAATGGTTGTTAGAAGTTCCGGGGTATAGATGTTTCAGTAAGAGTAGGGAAGGTGGTAAAAGAGGTGGAGGAGTAGCATTGTTAATCAAGGATAGTTTAATGACTGCAGAAAGGCAGTTCGAAGGTACTGAGGTAATATGGGCCGAAGTTAGAAATAGGAAAGGAGCGGTTACGTTGTTCGGAGTTTTCTATAACCCCCAAATAGTAATAGAGATGTGGAGGAAGAAATAGCAAAACAGATTATGGATAGGTGTGGGAGTCTCAGGGTAGTTGTCATGGGTGACTTTAACTTTTTTTTTAGAGAAATACAGCACAGAACAGGCCCTTCGGCCCACGATGTTGCGCCGAACTTTTGTCCTATGTTAATCATAGAATTTTGGACAATTTTTCATGGCCAACCACCCAACCTGCACATCTTTGGACTGTGGGAGGAAACCGGAGTACCCGGAGGAAACCCACGCAGTCACGGGGAGGATGTGCAGACTCCACACAGACAGTGACCCAAGTCGAAATCGAACTTGGGACCCTGGAGCTGTGAAGCAATTGTGCTGTCCACAATGCTACCGTGCTGCCCTTAAGAAGTTAACCTACACTCCATTATTCTACCCTAATCCAAGTACCTATCCAATAGCCGCTTGAAGGTCCCTAACTTTTCCGACTCAACTACTACCACAGGCAGTGCATTCCATGCCCCCACTAATCTCTGGGTAAAGAACCTACCTCTGACATCCCCTCTATATCTTCCACCATTTATCTTAAATTTATGTCCCCTTGTAATGGTGTGTTCCACCCGGGGAAAAAGTCTCTGACTGTCTACTCTATCTATTCCCCTGATCATCTTATAAACCTCTATCAAGTCGCCCCTCATCCTTCTCCGTTCTAATGAGAAAAGGCCTAGCTCCCTCAACCTTTCCTCGTATGACCTACTCTCCATTCCAGGCAACATCCTGGTAAATCTCCTTTGCACCTTTTCCAAAGCTTCCACATCCTTCCTAAAATGAGGTGACCAGAACTGCACACAGTACTCCAAATGTGGCCTGACCAAGGTTTTGTACAGCTGCATCATCACCTCACGGCTCTTAAATTCAATCCCTCTGCTAATGAACGCTAGCACACCATAGGCCTTCTTCACAGCTCTATCCACTTGAGTGGCAACTTTCAAAGAACTATGAACATAGACCCCAAGATCTCTCTGCTCCTCCACATTGCCAAGAACCCTACCATTAACCCTGTATTCCGCATTCAAATTTGTCCTTCCAAAATGGACAACCTCACACTTGTCAGGGTTAAACTCCATCTGCCACTTCTCAGCCCAGCTCTGCATTCTATCTATGTCTCTTTGAAGCCGACAACAGCCCTCCTCACTATCCACAACTCCACCAATCTTCGTATCATCTGCAAATTTACTGACCCACCCTTCAACTCCCTCATCCAAGTCGTTAATGAAAATCACAAACAGCAGAGGACCCAGAACTGATCCCTGCGGTACGCCACTGATAACTGGGCTCCAGGCTGAATATTTGCCATCCACCACCACTCTCTGTCTTCTATCGGTTAGCCAGTTTGTTATCCAACTGGCCAAATTTCCCACTATCCCATGCCTCCTTACTTTCTGCATAAGCCTACCATGGGGAACCTTATCAAATGCCTTACTAAAATCCATGTACACTACATCCACTGCTTTACCTTCATCCGCATGCTTGGTCACCTCCTTAAAGAATTCAATAAGACTTGTAAGGCAAGACCTACCCCTCACAAATCCGTGCTGACTATCCCTAATCAAGCAATGCCTTTCCAGATGCTCAGAAATCCTATCCCTCAGTACCCTTTCCATTACTTTGCCTACCACCGAAGTAAGACTAACTGGCCTGTAATTCCCAGGGTTATCCCTATTCCCTTTTTTGAACAGGGGCACGACATTCGCCACTCTCCAATCGTCTGGTACCACCCCTGTTGACAGCGAGGACGAAAAGATCATTGCCAACGGCTCTGCAATTTCATTTCTTGATTCCCATAGAATCCTTGGATATATCCCGTCAGGCCCGGGGGACTTGTCTATCCTCAAGTTTTTCAAAACGCGCAACACATCTTCCTTCCTGACAAGTATCTCCTCAAGCTTATCAGTCTGCTTCACGCTGTCCTCTCCACCAATATGGCCCCTCTCGTTTGTAAATACTGAAGAAAAATACTTGTTCAAGACCTCTCCTATCTCTTCAGACTCAATACACAATCTCCCGCTACTGTCCTTAATCGGACCTACCCTCGCTCTAGTCATTCTCATATTTCTCACATATGTGTAAAAGGCCTTGGGGTTTTCCTTGATCCTACCCGCCAAAGATTTTTCATGCCCTCTCTTAGCTCTCCTAATCCCTTTCTTCAGTTCCCTCCTGGCTATCTTGTATCCCTCCAGCGCCCTGTCTGAACCTTGTTTCTTCAGCCTTACATAAGTCTCCTTCTTCCTCCTAACAAGACATTCAACCTCTCTTGTCAACCATGGTTCCCTCACTCGACCATCTCTTCCCTGCCTGACAGGGACATACATATCAAAGACACGCAGTACCTGTTCCTTGAACAAGTTCCACATTTCACTTGTGTCCTTCCCTGACAGCCTATGTTCCCAACTTCTGCACTTCAATTCTTGTCTGACAGCATTGTATTTACCCTTCCCCCAATTATAAACCTTGCCCTGTTGCTCGCACCTATCCCTCTCCATTACTAAAGTGAAAGTCACAGAATTGTGGTCACTACCTCCAAAATGCTCCCCCACTAACAAATCTATCACCTGCCCAGGTTCATTACCAAGTACTAAATCCAATATGGCCTCCCCTCTGGTCGGACAATCTACATACTAATAGAACATAGAACACTACAGCGCAGTACGGGCCCTTCGGCCCTCGATGTTGCGCCGACCTGTGAAACCATCTGAAGCCTATCTGACCTACACTATTCCATTTTCATCCATATGTCTATCCAGTGACCACTTAAATGCCCTTAAAGTTGGCGAGTCTACTACTATTGCAGGCAGGGCGTTCCACACCCCGACTACTCTCTGAGTAAAGAAACTGCCTCTGACATCTGTCCTATATCTCTCACCCCTCAATTTAAAGCTATGTCCCCTCGTGTTGGTCATCACCATCCGAGGAAAAAGACTCTCACTGTCCACCCTATCTAACCCTCTGACTATCTTATATGTCTCTATTAAGTCACCTCTCAGCCTTCTCCTCTCTAACGAAAACAACCTCAATTCCCTGAGCCTTTCCTCGTAAGACCTTCCCTCCATACCAGGCAACATCCTAGTAAATCTCCTCTGAACCCTTTCCAAAGCTTCCACATCCTTCCTATAATGTGGTGACCAGAACTGCACGCAGTACTCCAGGTGTGGCCGCACCAGAGTTATGTACAGCTGCAGCATGACCTTGTGGTTCCGAAACTCAATCCCCCTGCTTATAAAGGCTAGCACACCATATGCCTTCTTAACAGCCCTATTAACCTGGGTGGCAACTTTCAGGGATTTATGTACCTGGATGCCGAGATCTCTCTGTTCATCTACACTACCAAGAATCTTGCCATTAGCCCAGTACTCTGCATTCCTGTTACTCCTTCCAAAGTGAACCACCTCACACTTTTCCGCATTAAACTCCATCTGCCACCTCTCAGCCCAGCTCTGCAGCTTATCTATGTCCCTCTGTATCCTATAACATCCTTCAGCACTATCCACAACTCCACCGACCTTCGTGTCATCTGCAAATTTACTAACCCATCCTTCTACACCCTCTTCCAGGTCATTTATAAAAATGACAAACAGCAGTGGCCCCAAAACAGATCCTTGCGGTACACCACTTGTAACTGAACTCCAGGATGAACATTTGCCATCAACCACCACCCTCTGTCTTCTTTCAGCTAGCCAATTACTGATCCAAACCGCTAAATCACCTTCAATTCCATACTTCCTTATTTTCTGCAATAGCCTACCGTGGGGAACCTTATCAAACGCCTTACTGAAATCCATATACACCACATCAACAGCTTTACCCTGATCCACCTGTTTGGTCACCTTCTCAAAAAACTCAATAAGGTTTGTGAGACATGACCTACCCTTCACAAAACCGTGTTGAGTATCGCTAATCAACTTGTTCTTTTCAAGATGATTATAAACCCTATCTCTTATAACCTTTTCCAACATTTTACCCACAACCGAAGTAAGGCTCACAGGTCTATAATTACCAGGGTTGTCTCTACTCCCCTTCTTGAACAAGGGGACAACATTTGCTATCCTCCAGTCTTCCGGCACTATTCCTGTCGACAAAGACGACATAAAGATCAAGGACAAAGGCTCTGCAATCTCCTCCCTGGCTTCCCAGAGAATCCTAGGATAAATCCCATCTGGCCCAGGGGACTTATCTATTTTTACATTTTCTAAAATTGCTAACACCTCCTCCTTTTGAACCTCAATTCCATCTAGCCTGGTCGACTGAACCTGAGTGTTCTCCTCGACAACATTGTCTTTCTCCAGTGTAAACACTGACGAAAAATATCCATTTAATGCTTCCCCTATCTCCTCTGATTCCACACACAACTTTCCACTACTATCCTTGATTGGCCCTAATCTTACTCGAGTCATTCTTTTGTTCCTGATATACCTATAGAAAGCCTTAGGGTTTTCCTTGATCCTATCCGCCAACGACTTTTCGTGTCCTCTCCTCGCTCTTCTTAACTCTCCCTTTAGGTCCTTCCTGGCTAACTTGTAACTCTCAAGTGCCCTAACTGAGCCTTCATGTCTCATCCTAACATAAGCCTTCTTCTTCCTCTTGACAAGTGCTTCAACTTCCTTAGTAAACCACGGCTCCCTTGCTCGACAACTTCCTCCCTGCCTGACAGGTACATACTTATCAAGGACACGCAGTAGCTGTTCCTTGAAAAAGCTCCACATTTCGATTGTACCCATCCCCTGCAGTTTCCTTCCCCATCCTATACCTCCTAAATCTTGCCGAATAGCATCATAATTGCCTTTCCCCCAGCTATAATTCTTGCCTTGCGGTATATACCTATCCCTGCCCATTGCTAAAGTAAACATAACCGAGTTGTGATCACTATCACCAAAGTGCTCACCTACATCTAAATCTAACACCTGGCCGGGTTCATTACCCAGTACCAAATCCAATGTGGCCTCGCCCCTTGTTGGCCTGTCTACATACTGTGTCAGAAAACCTTCCTGCACACACTGCACAAAAACTGACCCATCTATAGTACTCGAACTATAGTATTTCCAGTCAATATTTGGAAAGTTAAAGTCCCCCATAACAACTACCCTGTTACTCTCGCTCCTGTCAAGAATCATCTTTCCAATCCTTTCCTCTACATCTCTGGGACTATTCGGAGGTCTATAGACAACTCCCAACAGGGTGACCTCTCCTCTACTGTTCCTAACCTCGGCCCATACTGCCTCAGTAGACGAGTCCTCAAGCGTCCTTTCTACCGCCGTAATACTTTCCTTGATTAACAATGCCACACCCCCCCCTCTTTTACCATCTTCTCTGTTCTTACAGAAACATCTAAATCCTGGAACCTGCAACAACCATTCCTGTCCCTGCTCTACCCATGTCTCCGAAATCGCCACAACATCGAGATCCCAGGTACCAACCCATGCTGCAAGCTCACCCACCTTATTCCGGATGCTCCTGGCGTTGAAGTAGACACACTTCAAACCAGCGTCCTGCTTGCCGGTGCCCTCTTTCGAACTTTTAACCCTATCCCTGACCTCACTACTCTCAACATCCTGTACACTGGGACTACAATTTAGGTTCCCATCCCCCTGCTGAATTAGTTTAAACCCCCCCGAAGAGCACTAGCAAATCTCCCCCCCAGGATATTGGTACCCCTCTGGTTCAGGTGAAGACCATCCTGTTTGTAGAGGTCCCACCTACCCCAGAATGAGCCCCAATTATCCAGGAAACCAAAACCCTCCCTCCTGCACCATCCCTGTAGCCACGTGTTCAACTCCTCTCTCTCCTTATTTCTCACTTCGCTAGCACGTGGCACGGGTAACAACCCAGAGATAACAACTCTGTTTGTTCTAGCTCTCAGCTTCCACCCTAGCTCCCTGAATTTCTGTCTCAAATCCCCATCTCTCTTCCTACCTATGTCGTTGGTACCTATGTGGACCACGACTTGGGGCTGCTCCCCCTCCCCCTTAAGGATCCCAAAAACACGATCAGAGACATCACGAACCCTGGCACCTGGGAGGCAACACACCAACCGTGAGTCTCTTTCGTTCCCACAGAACCTCCTGTCTGTTCCTCTAACTATGGAGTCCCCAATGACAAGTGCTCTGTTCCTCTTCTCCCTTCCCTTCTGAGCAACAGGGACAGACTCTGTGCCAGAGACCTGCGCCCTATTGCTTACCCCTGGTAAGTCGTCCCCCGCAACAGTATCCAAAACGGTATACTTGTTATAGAGGGGAACGACCACAGGGGATCCCTGCACTGCCTGCCGGTTCCCTCTCCCTCCTCTGACGGTAACCCATCTACTTTCTTCTTTTACCTGAGGTGTGACTACCTCCCTATAACTCCTCTCAATAACCTCCTCCGCCTCCCGAATGATCCGAAGTTCATCCAGCTCCAGCTCCAGGTCCCTAATGCGGCTCTCGAGGAGCTGGAGTTGGGTGCACTTCCCGCAGATGTAGTCAGAAGGGACACTAGAGGTGACCCTTTCCTCCCACATTCTGCAGGAGTGTTAGAAAAGCTTCCTGGACACACTGCACAAACACTACCCCATCCAAACTATTTGATCTAAAGAGTTTCCACTCAATGTTTGGGAAGTTGAAGTCGCCCATGACTACTACCCTGTGACTTCTGCACCTTTCCAAAATCTGTTTCCCAATCTGTTCCTCCACATCTCTGCTGCTATTGGGGGGCCTATAGAAAACTCCCAACAAGGTGACTGCTCCTTTCCTATTTCTAACTTCAACCCATATTACCTCAGTAGGCAGATCCCCCTCGAACTGCCTTTCTGCAGCTGTTATACTATCTCTAATTAACAATGCCACCCCCCCCCCCCCACCTCTTTTACCATCCTCCCTAATCTTGTTGAAACATCTATACCCAGGGACCTTCAACAACCATTTCTGCCCCTCTTCTATCCAAGTTTCCGTGATGGCCACCACATCGTAGTCCCAAGTACAGATCCATGCCTTAAGTTCACCCACCTTATTCCTGATGCTTCTTGCATTAAAGTATACACACTTCAACCCATCTCCTTGCCTGCAAGTACTCTCCTTTCTCATTGTTACCTTCCCCACTGCATCACTACGTGCTTTGGCGTCCTGACTATCGTCTACCTTAGTTGCTGGACTACAGATCCGGTTCCCATTCCCCTGCCAAATTAGTTTAAACCCTCCCGAAGAGTACTAGAAAACCTCCCCCCCAGGATATTGGTGCCCCTCTGGTTCAGATGCAACCCGTCCTGCTTGTACAGGTCCCACCTTCCCCAGAATGCGCTCCAATTATCCAAATACCTGAAGCCCTCCCTCCTACACCATTCCTGCAGCCACGTGTTCAACTGCACTCTCTCCCTATTCCTAGCCTCGCTATCACGTGGCACCGGCAACAAACCAGAGATGACAACTCTGTCTGTCCTGGCCTTTAATTTCCAGCCTAACTCCCTAAACTTGTTTATTACCTCCACACCCTTTTTCCTACCTACATCGTTGGTACCAATGTGCACCACGACTTCTGGCTGCTCCCCCTCCCCCTTCAGGATCCTGAAGACACGATCAGAGACATCCCTGGCCCTGGCACCCGGGAGGCAACATACCTTTCGGGAGTCTCGCTCGCGACCACAGAATCTCCTATCTAGTCCCCTAACCATTGAATCTCCTATTACTATTGCTTTTCTATGCTCCCCCCTTCCCTTCTGATCCCCAGAGCCAGACTCAGTGCCAGAGACCTGGCTGCTGGGGCCTTCCCCCGGGTAGGTCATCCCCCCAACAGCATCCAAAACGGTATACTTGTTTTGAAGGGGAACGGCCACGAGGGATCCCTGCACTGTCTGCCTGTTAGTTTTCTTTCCCCTGACTGTAACCCAGCTACTCTTGTCCAGTACCTTTGGTGTGGCTACCTCCCTGTAACTCTTCTCTATGACCCCCTCTGCCTCCCGGATGATCCGAAGTTCATCCAGCTCCAGCTCCAGTACCTTAACACGGTCTCTGAGGAGCTGGAGTTGGGTGCACTTCCCGCAGGTATAGTCAGCGGGGACACCAGTGGTATCCCTCACCACCCACATCCTACAGGAGGAGCATGCAACTGCCCTAGCCTCCATCCCCTCTTACTTTACAGAATTAGCTGCCCCTTGGACCAACTGGACCTCCGCCCTCCGACTCTACTTCCAGTCAGCTGTACTCTAAACTCCTGGCTCCCTTCACGCTCTTTGATAAATATAGGAAATGAAATGTAAGGAGCACCTTACTCCCTCCTCATCTAACTCCCTCAGTCACCAAACTCTCACTGTCGCACTCAAATGCCACAAGCTCAGCACTCCAGTGCAAACAAAGTCTGCAGTATAACTAGCTCCTATTTATGCTGTGACTCTAGCCTCTGAAAACTGGCCTAATCCAATTAACTAATTAACAAGCTCCAGCTGCAAGTAAGTCCAAGTAGAACCTTGTTTAAAGCTGATTCAAAATTCACCTTCTTATAGACCAAACAGCAACTTTTAAGTTAATTAACTAAATAAAAGAAATACTAGACTTTAAATAAAAATGAACCCTTATACTCCCTCAGTTACCAAACTCTCACTGCAGCACTCAATGCCACAAGCTCAGCACTCCAGTGCAAACAAACTTTCCAAATATTGATTGGAACCTCGATAGGTCGAACAGTTCGGATGGGGCAGTTTTTGTACAGTGTGTGCAGGAGGGTTTCCTGACACAATATGTGGATAGGCCGACAAGAGGGGGGGCCACATTGGATTTGGTACTGGGTAATGAACCGGGCCAAGTGTTAGATTTGTTTGTGGGAGAGCACTTTGGAGATAGTGACCACAATTTGGTGTCTTTCACTATTGCAATGGAGAGGGATGGGGCCATACGGCAGGGCAAGGTTTATAATTGGGGGAGGGGTAATTATGATGCGATTAGGCAAGAATTAGGGAGCATAAATTGGGAACAGAAACTGTCAGGGAAAGGCACCAATAAAAAGTGGAGCTTGTTCAAGGAACAAATACTGCGTGTCCTTGATAGGTATGTCCATGTCAGGCAGGGAGGAAATGGCCGTGAGAGGGAACCATGGTTCACAAGAGGTTGAATGTCTTGTCAAGAGGAAGCGTATGTAAGGATGAGAAAACAAGGGGCCTCACGGTAGCATGGTGGTTAGCATCAATGCTTCACAGCTCCAGGGTCCCAGGTTCGATTCCCAGCTGGGTCACTGTCTGTGTGGAGTCTGCACGTCCTCCCCGTGTGTGCGTGGGTTTCCTCCGGGTGCTCCGGTTTCCTCCCACAGTCCAAAGATGTGCGGGTTAGGTGGATTGGCCATGCTAAATTGCCCATAGTGTAAGGTTAATGGGGGGATTGTTGGGTTACGGGTATACGGGTTACGTGGGTTTAAGTAGGGTGATCATTGCTCGGCACAACATCGAGGGCCGAAGGGCCTGTTCTGTGCTGTACTGTTCTATGTTCTATGTTCTAAGGTTCAGTTGGGTCGCTTGAGGGTTACAAGGTAGCAAGGGATGAGCTAAAAAGGGCTGAGGAGAGCTAGTGGGGGGCATGAGAAGTCCTTGGCGGGTCGGATCAAGGAAAACCCCAAGGCTTTTTACTCTTATGTGAGAAATAAAGGAATGACCAGGGTGAGGTTAGGGCCGGTCAAGGACAGTACTGGGAACTTGTACATGGAGTCAGAAGAACGAGGAGAGGCGTTGAATTAATACTTTTCTTCAGTGTTCACCAAGGAGAGGGGCCATGTTTTTGAGGATGAGAGTGTGATACAGGCAGGAAGGCTGGAGGAGGTAGATGTTCTGAGGAAGGATGTATTAGCAATTTTGAAAAACTTGAGGGTCAACAAGTCCCCTGGGCCAGATGGGATATAGCCAAGGATTCTTTGGGCGGCAAGGGATGAGATTGCAGAGCCATTGGCTTTGATCTTTGGGTCCTCACTGTCCACGGGGATAGTGCCAGAGGACTGGAGAGTGGCGAATATTGTTCCTCTGTTCAAGAAAGGGAATAGGAATGATCCTGGTGATTATAGGCCGGTTAGTCTTTCTTCGGTGGTCGGTAAGTTAATGGGAAAGGTCCTGAAGGATAGGATTTATGACCATTTGGAAAGATGCAGCTTAATCCGGGATAGTCAACACAGATTTATGAAGGGTAAGTCATGCCTCACAAATTTGATTGAATTCTTTGAGGAGGTAACTAAGTTTGTAGATGAAGGTAGAGCAGTTGATGTCGTATACATGGATTTTAGTAAGACATTTGATAAGGTTCCCCATGGTCGGCTTATGAAGAAAGTAAGGAGGTGTGGGATAGAGGGAAATTTGGCCAATTGGATAAGTAACTGGCTGTCACATAGAAGACAGAGGGTGGTGGTGGATGGAAAATTTTCGGACTGGAGACCAGTTACCAGCGGTGTACCACAGGGATCAGTGCTGGGTCCTCTGCTATTTGTGATTTTTATCAATGACTTGGAGAAGGGGGCTGAAGGGTGGGTCAGTAAATTTGCTGATGACACCAAGATTGGTGGAGTAGTGGATGAGGTGGAGGGCTGTTGGAGGCTGCAAAGAGACATTGATAGGATGCAGACCCTGGCCGAAAAATGGCAGATGGAGTTTAACCCTGATAAGTGCGAGGTGATTCATTTTGGTAGAAAAAATTTGAATGCGGATTACAGGGTCAACGGCAGAGTTCTGAGGAATGTGGAGGAACAGAGAGATCTTGGGGTTCATGTCCACAGATCTCTGAAGGTTTCCACTCAATTGGATAGAGCCGTGAAGAAGGCTTATAGTGTGTTAGCGTTTATTAACAGGGGGCTTGAGTTTAAGACCCGTGGGGTTATGCTCCAACTATACATGACCCTGGTGAGACTACATTTGGAGCATTGTGTGCAGTTCTGGTCACCTCATTATAGGAAGGATGTGGAAGCATTGGAAAGGATGCAAAGGAGATTTACCAGGATGCTGCCTGGTTTGCAGGATAGGTTTTATGAGGAAAGGTTGAGGGAGTTAGGGCTTTTCTCTTTGGAACGGAGGAGGATGAGAGGCAACTTAATAAACGTTTATAAGATGAGGGGGATAGATAGAGTGGACGTTCAGAGACTATTTCCTCAGGTGGATGTAGCTGTTACAAACAAAGAACAAAGAAAATTACAGCACAGGCCCTCCCAGTCTGCGCCGATCCAGATCCTTTATCTAAACCTGTTGCCTATTTTCCAAGGATCTAATTCCCTCTGTTCCCCGCCCGTTCATATATCTGTCCAGATGCATCTTAAATGATTCTATCGTGCCCACCTCTACCACCTCCGCTGGCAAAGCGTTCCAGGCACCCACCACCCTCTGCGTAAAAAACATTCCACGCACATCTCCCTTAAACTTTCCCCCTCTCACCTTGAAATCGTGACCCCTTGTAATTGACACCCCCACTCTTGGAAAAAGCTTGTTGCTATCCACCCTGTCCATACCTCTCATAATTTTGTAGACCTCAACCTCCGTCTTTCCAACGAAAACAATCCTAATCTACTCAACCTTTCTTAATAGCTAGTACCCTTCATACCAGGCAACATCCTGGTGAACCTCCTCTGCACTCTCTCCAAAGCATCCACATCCTTCTGGTAATGTGGCGACCAGAACTGCATGCAGTATTCCAAATGTGCCCTAACCAAAGTCCTATACAACTGTAACATGACCTGCCGACTCTTGTATTCAATACCCCTTCCAATGAAGGCAAGCATGCTGTATGCCTTCTTGACCACTCTATCGACCTGCGTTGCCACCTTCAGGGTACAATGGACCTGAACTCCCAGATCTCTCTGTACATCAATTTTCCCCAGGACACTTCCATTGACCATATAGTCCGCTCTTGTATTAGATCTTTCAAAATGCATCACCTCGCATTTGCCTGGATTGAACTCCATCTGCCATTTCTCTGCCCAATTCTCCAATCTATCTATATTTTGCTGTATTCTCTGACAGTCCTCCTCGCTATCTGCAACTCACCAATCTTAGTATCATCTGCAAACTTGCTAATCAGACCACCTATACGTTCGTCCAGATCATTTATGTATATCACAAACAACAGTGGTCCGAGCACGGATCCCTGTGGAACACCACTAGTCACCTTTCTCCATTTTAAGACACTCCCTTCCACCACTACTCTCTGTTTCCTGTTGCCCAGTCAGTTCTTTATCCATCTAGCTAGTACACCCTGAACCCCACACAACTTCACTTTTTCCATCAACCTGCTATGGGAAACTTTATCAAACGCCTTACTCAAGTCCATGTATATGATATCTACAGCCCTTCCCTCATCAATTAACTTTGTCACTTCCTCAAAGAATTCTATTAGGTTTGTAAGAAATGACCTTCTCTGCACAAAACTATGCTGCCCATCACTGATAAGTCTATTTTCTTCCAAATGTGAATAGATTCTATCCCTCAGTATCTTCTCCAACAGTTTGCCTACCACTGACGTCAAGCTCACAGGTTTATAATTCCCTGGATTATCCCTGCTACCCTTCTTAAACAAAGGGACATCATTAGCAATTCTCCAGTCCTCCGGGACCTCACCCGTGCTCAAGGATGCTGCAAAGATATCTGTTAAGGCCCTCACTTCCCTCAGAAACCTGGGATAGATCCCATCCGGTCCTGGGGACTTGTCCACCTTAATGCCTTTTAGAATACCCAAAACCTCACCCTTCCTTATGCCAACATGACCTAGATTATTTAAAAATCCATCCCTAGCCTCAACATCCGTCATGTCCTTGGTGAATACCGATGCAAAGTACTCATTAAGAATCTCACTCATTTCCTCTGACTCCACGCATAAATTCCCTCTCTTGTCTTTGAGTGGGCCAGTCCTTTCTCTCGTTACCCTCTTGCTCTTTATATACGAATAAAAGGCTTTGGGATTTTCCTTAACCCTGTTAGCCAAAGATATTTCATGACCACTTTTAGCCCTCTTTATTGCGCGTTTGAGATTTGTCCTACTTTCTTGATATTCCTCCAAAGCTTCATCAGTTTTAAGTCGCCGAGATCTTATGTATACTTCCTTTTTCATCTTAGCTAGTCTCACAATTCCACCCGTCATCCATGGTTCCCTAATCTTGCCATTTCTATCCCTCATTTTCACAGGGACATGTCTGTCCTGCACTCTAATCAACCTTTCCTTAAAGACTCTTACATTTCAAATGTGGATTTACCCTTAAACAGCTGCTCACAATCCACATTCTATAACTCCTGCCGAATTTTGTTATACTTGGCCTTTCCCCAATTTAGCACTCTTCCTTTAGGACCATTCTCGTCTTTGTCCATGAGTATTCTAAAACTTACGGAATTGTGATCGCTATTCCCAAAGTAATCACCGACTGAAACTTCAACCATCTGGTCGGGATCATTCCCCAATACCAGGTCCAGTGTGGCCCCTTCCCAAGTTGGACTATTTGCATACTGCTCTAAAAAACTCTCCTGGATGCTCCTTACAAATTCTGCTCCGTCTGCACCTCCAACACTACATGAGTCCCATTCAATGTTGGGGAAGTTAAAATCTCCCATCACAACTACCCTATTGCTCTTACATTGTTCTATAATCTGTCTACATATTTGTACC
This sequence comes from Scyliorhinus canicula, assembly GCF_902713615.1. Taxonomy (NCBI): domain Eukaryota; kingdom Metazoa; phylum Chordata; class Chondrichthyes; order Carcharhiniformes; family Scyliorhinidae; genus Scyliorhinus; species Scyliorhinus canicula. Next base: position 72,849,118 of record NC_052157.1, read on the forward strand.
TCTACTTCACGCACGGTTTTGGGAGGCCTGTAGTAAAGTCCAAACAATGTTACTGCACCCTTCCTATTTCTTAGTTCTATCCATATTGCCTCAGTGCTCGAATCCACCATCGTGCCCTCCTTAATCACAGCTGTGATATCATCTCTGACTAGTAATGCAACTCCTCCACCCCTTTTACCTCCCACTCTATCCCTCCTGAAGCATCTATACCCTGAGATATTTAGTTGCCAGTCTTGCCCTTCCCTCAACGAAGTCTCAGTAATACCAATAACATCATATTCCCAGGTACTAATCCAAGCCTTACCTGCTACAATGGCATTAAAAAAAATGCACCTCAGACCACCTGTCTCTTTGCGTTCATCATCTCTTCCGTCTACTCTTCCCCTTAGTCACATTGCGTTTATTATCTAGTACCTTACTGGCTTTAGTTGCTGCCTCTTTACTGACCTCTAACTTCCTAATCTGGTTCCCATCCCCCTGCCACATTAGTTTAAAACCTCCCCAACAGTGTTAGCAAAAGCACCCCCTAGGACATTGGTTCCAGTCCTGCCCAGGTGTAGACCATCCGATTTGTAATGGTCCCGCCGCCCCCAGAACCGATTCCAATGTCCCATAAATCTGAACCCCTCCCTCTTGCACCATCTCTCAAGCCACATATTCATTCTGACTATTCTTGAATTTCTACTCTGACTGTCCCGTGGCACTGGTAGCAATGCTGAGATTACTACCTTTGAGGTCCTACTTTTTAAACTTATCTCCCAACTCCCTAAATTCTGATTGTAGGACCTCATTCCGTTTTTTACCTATATCGTTGGTGCCGATATGCACCACGACAACTGGCTGTTCACCCTTCACCTTCAGTATGTCCTGCAGCCGATCTGAGACATCCCTGACCTGTGCACCCGGGAGGCAACATACCATTCGGGAATCTCGTTTTCGACCACAGAAAGGCCTGAATACTCCCCTTACGACTGAATCCCCTATGACTATAGCCCTGCCAGTCTTTTTCCCGCCTTTCTGTGCAGCAGAGCCAGCGACGGTGCCATGAGCCTGGCTACTACTGCCTTCCCCTGGTGAGTCATCTCCCCCAACAGTATCCAAAACGGGGGCATAACTATAAGATTCAGGGTATGTCCGAGGTAGGTTCTTTACTCAGAGAGTGGTTAGGGTGTGGAATGGACTGCCTGCTGTGACAGTGGAGTCAGACACTTTAGGAACTTTCAAGCGTTTATTGGATAGGCACATGGAACACACCAGAATGACAGGGAGTGGGATAGCTTGATCTTGGTTTCGGACAATGCTCGGCACAACATCGAGGGCCGAAGGGCTTGTTCTATGCTGTACTGGTCTATATTCTATGTTCTATACTGCCCCCATCAAACACCCCCAGGACAGGTACAGCACAGGGTTAGATAGAGTAAAGCTCCCTCTACACTGGCACCATCAAACACTCCCAGAACACGGGGTTAGATACAGTGTAAAGGTCCCTCTCTACTGTCCCCATCAAACACTCCCAGGACAGGTACAGCATGGGGTTAGATACAGAGTAAAGCTCCCTCTACACTGTCCCCATCAAACACCCCCAGGACAGGTACAGCACAGGGTTAGATAGAGTAAAGCTCCCCCTACACTGCCACCATCAAACACTCCCAGAACACGGGGTTAGATACAGTGTAAAGGTCCCTCTACACTGTCCCCATCAAACACTCCCAGGACAGGTACAGCATGGGGTGAGATACAGAATAAAGCTCCCTCTACACTGTCCCCATCAAACACTCATAGGACAGGTACAGCACGGGGTTAGATACAGAGTAAAGCTTCCTCTACACTGTCCGCATCAAACACTCCCAGGACAGGGACAGCACGGAGTTAGATAGAGTAAAGCTCCCACTACACTGTCCCCATCAAACACTCCCAGGTCAGGTACAGCATGGGGTTAGATACAGAGTAAAGCTCCCTCTACACTGTCCCCATCAAACACTCCCAGGACAGGGACAGCGCGGAGTTAGATAAAGAGTAAAGCTCCCTCTACACTGTCCCCATCAAACACTATCAGGACAGGTACAGCACAGGGTTAGATACAGAGTAAAGCTCCTTCGACACTGTCCCCATCAAACTCTACTAGGACAGGTACAGCACAGGGTTAGATACAGAGTAACACTCACTCTGCATTGTCCCCATCAACATTCCCAGGACAAAATAAAGAAAAGTACAGCATCGGAAGGGGCCCTTTGGCCCCCCCCAAGCCTGCGCCGACCATGCTGCCCTTCTAACCTGAATCCGTTTACACTTCTGGATCCCGTACACCTTTATTCCCATCCTGTTCATGTATTTGTCAAGACGCCCTTAAAAGCTTCCAACACCTCCTCCGGCAGTGAGTACCAGACACCCACAAGCCATTGTACTAAAAACATCCCTCACGTATCTCCTCTAAACTTTGCCTGTTGCACCTCAAACCTATGTCCCCGCGTAATTGACTCTTCCACCCTGGGAAAAAGCCTCTGACTATCCATTCTGTTCATGCCCCTTATAATTTTGTAGGCTTCCATCAGGTCACCCCTCAACCTCCGTTGTTCCAGTGAGAACAAACCGAATTTATCCAACCTCTTCTTACAACCGATGCCCTCCAAACCAGGCAACATCCTGGTAAACCCCTTCTGTACTCTCTCCAAAGCCTCTACATCCCTCTGGTAGTGTGGCGACCAGAACTGCACACTATATTCCAAGTGTAGCCTAACTAAGGTTCTATACAGCTGACTTGCCAATTCTTATACTCAATGCCGCGTCCGATTAAGGCAAGCATGCCATGTGCCTTCTTGACTACCTTCTCCACCTGCATTGTCACTTTCACTGACAAGTGGACCTGTACACCCAGATCCGTCTGCCTGTTAATACTCTTAAGAGTTCTGCCATTTACTGTATATACCCCACCTGTGTTAGACCTTCCCAAATGCATTACCTCACATCTGTCCGGATTAAACTCCATTTGCCATCTCTCCGCCCAAGTCTCTGATCAGTCTATACACTTCTGTATCCTCTGACAGTCCTCATCACTAACCCCAATTCCACCAACCTTTGTGTTGTCTGCAAACTTACTAATCGGACCAGTTATATTTTCCTCCAAATCATTTATATATACTACAAATAGCAAAGGTCCCAGCACTGATCCCTGTGGAACACCACTAGTCACAGCCCTCCATTCAGAAAAGCTACCCACTGTCTTCTATGACCAAGTGTAAAATACATTCACAACCAGGTGCTGAGGAACAGGATGTCAGGAACAGCCACCATAGACTGTGTTTACAGGCAGTGAAACTGAAACCAGACCCCTACACAGTGTGTGTGTGTGTGTTTCTATCTATACACAAAGAATGAGAAACTGAATCCGTATTCCTATACAGTGCATATGTTTACAGGCGGTGAAACTGAATCCAGACTCCTATACAGATAGTGGGGGTATAGAGGAGATGTAACTGAATCCAGATCCCCATACAGACAGTGGGGGTATAGAGGAGATGTAACTGAATCCAGATCCCCATACAGACAGTGGGGGTATAGAGGAGATGTAACTGAACCCAGACCCCTATACAGATAGTGGGGGTATAGAGGAGATGTAACTGAACCCAGACCCCTATACAGATAGTGGGGGTATAGAGGAGATGTAACTGAACCCAGACCCCTATACAGATAGTGGGGGTATAGAGGAGATGTAACTGAACCCAGACCCCTATACAGATAGTGGGGGTATAGAGGAGATGTAACTGAACCCAGACCCCTATACAGATAGTGGGGTTATAGAGGAGATGTAACTGAACCCAGACCCCTGTACAGATAGTGGGGGTATAGAGGAGATGTAACTGAATCCAGACCCCTATACAGATAGTGGGGGTATAGAGGAGATGTAACTGAATCCAGACCCCTATACAGACAGTGGGGGTATAGAGGAGATGTAACTGAACCCAGACCCCTATACAGACAGTGGGGTGTACAGGAGATAAAACTGAATACATATCCCCATACAGACAGTGTGTGTGATTACAGGCAGTGAAACTGAATCCAGACCCCCATACAGTGTGTATGGTTACAGGCAGTGAAACTGAATCCAGACCCCCATACAGTGTGTATGGTTACAGGCAGTGAAACGGAATCCAGACCCCCATACAGTGAGTATGTTTACAGGCAGTGAAACTGAATCCAGACCCCCATACAGTGTGTATGTTTAGCAGTGAAACGGAATCCAGACCGCCATACAGTTTGTATGTTTACAGGCAGTGAAACTGAATCCAAACCCCTATACCGTGTGTATGTTTACAGGCAGTGAAACTGAATCCAAACCCCTATACAGTGTGTACGTTTACAGGCAGTGAAACTGAATCCAAACCCCTATACAGTGTGTATGGTTACAGGCAGTGAAACGGAATCCAGACCCCCATACAGTGAGTATGTTTACAGGCAGTGAAACTGAATCCAGACCCCCATACAGTGTGTATGGTTACAGGCAGTGAAACGGAATCCAGACCCCCATACAGTGAGTATGTTTACAGGCAGTGAAACTGAATCCAGAACCCCATACAGTGTGTATGTTTAGCAGTGAAACGGAATCCAGACCCCCATACAGTTTGCATGTTTACAGGCAGTGAAACGGAATCCAGACCCCCATACAGTGTGTATGTTTACAGGCAGTGAAACTGGATCCAAACCCCTATACAGTGTGTACGTTTACAGGCAGTGAAACTGAATCCAAACCCCTATACAGTGTGTACGTTTACAGGCAGTGAAACTGAATCCAAACCCCTATACAGTGTGTACGTTTACAGGCAGTGAAACTGAATCCAAACCCCTATACAGTGTGTATGGTTACAGGCAGTGAAACGGAATCCAGACCCCCATACAGTGAGTATGTTTACAGGCAGTGAAACTGAATCCAGACCTCCATGGAGTTTGTATGGTTACAGGCAGGGAAACGGAATCCAGACCCCTATACAGTGTGTATGGTTACAGGCAGTGAAACTGAATCCAGACCCCCATACAGTGTGTATGGTTACAGGCAGTGAAACGGAATCCAGACCCCCATACAGTGAGTATGTTTACAGGCAGTGAAACTGAATCCAGACCCCCATACAGTGTGCATGTTTACAGGCAGGGAAACTGAATCCAGACCCCCATACAGTGAGTATGTTTACAGGCAGTGAAACTGAATCCAGACCCCCATACAGTGTGTATGTTTACAGGCAGTGAAACTGAATCCAGACCCCCATACAGTGTGCATGTTTACAGGCAGGGAAACGGAATCCAGACCCCTATACAGTGTGTACGTTTACAGGCAGTGAAACTGAATCCAAACCCCTATACAGTGTGCACGTTTACAGGCAGTGAAACTGGATTCAAACCCCTATACAGTGTGTACGTTTACAGGAGGTCAAACTGAATCCAGACTCGTGTACAGACAGTGGCGGTGTACAGAAGATGAAACTGAATCCAGACTCCTATACCGACAGTGGGGGTGTACAAAAGGTGAAACTGAATCCAGACTCCGATACAGACAGTGGGGGTGCACAGGAAGTGAAACTGAATCATGGCCCCTATGCAGCCAATGGGAGGGTACAGGTGGTGAAACTGAAGCCAGATCCCGATACAGACAGTGTGTGTGTGTGTGTGTGTGTGTATATAGGAAGTGAAACTGAATCCAGATGCCGAAACAGAGTGTGTATGTATGTGTACACAGGAGGCGTAACGGAATCCAGACCCCTATACAGTGTGTATGTTCAAAGGAGCTGTATCTGAATCCAAACCCCCATACAGTGTGTATGTTTACAGGCAGTGAGACTGAATCCAGACCCCCATACAGTGTGTATGTTTACAGGCGGTCAAACTGAATCCAGACCCCTATATAGTGTGTATGGTTACAGGCAGTGAAACTGATTCCAGACCCCTATACAGTGTCTATGTTTACAGGCAGTGAAACTGATTCCAGACCCCTATACAGTGTGTATGTTTACAGGCAGTGAAACTGAATCCAGACCCCTATACAGTGTGCATGTTTACAGGCAGTGAAACTGAGTCCAGACCCCTATACAGTGTGTACGTTTACTGGCAGTGAAACTGAATCCAGGCCCCTATACAGTGTGTATGTTTACAGGCAGTGAAACTGATTCCAGACCCCCATACAGTGTGTATGGTTACAGGCAGTGAAACTGATTCCAGACCCCTATACGGTGTGTATGTTTACAGGCAGTGAAACTGAATCCAGACCCCTATACAGTGTGCATGTTTACAGGCAGTGAAACTGAGTCCAGACCCCTGTACAGTGTGTATGTTCAAATGAAGTGAAACTGAATCCAGAACCCTATACTGTGTGCATGATTGGAGGCAGCGAAACTGAATCCAGACCCCCATACAGCGGCATGTCGACAGGCAGTGAAATGGAATCCAGACGCCTATACAGTGTGTATGTTTGCAGGCAGTGAAACTGAATCCAGACCCCTATACAGTGCGTATGTTCATAGGCAGTGAAACTGAATCCAGACCCCTATACAGTGTGTATGTTTACAGGCTGTGAAACTGAATTCAGACCGCTATACAGTGTGTATGTTTACAGGCTGTGAAACTGAATTCAGACCGCTATACAGTGTGTATGTTTACAGGTGGTAAAACTAAATCCAAACCCCTTAACAGACAGTGGCGGTATATAGAAAGTGAAACTGAATCCAGATCCCTATACAGACAGTGGGCGTGCACAGGAGGTGAAACTGAATCCAGACCCCTTTTACAGACAATGGGGGTGTACAGGCGTTGAACCTGAATCCAGACCCCTATACAGACAGTGGGGGTGCACAGGTGGCAAAACTGAATCCAGACCACGACCCAGTGTGCCTGTGTACAGGCAGTGAAACGGAATCCAGACCCCTATACAGTGTGCCTGTGTACAGGCAGTGAAACTGAATCCAGACCCCGACCCAGTGTGCCTGTGTACAGACAGTGAAACGGAATCCAGACCCCTATACAGTGTGTATGTTTACAGGCAGTTAAACTGATTCCAGACCCCTATACAGTGTGTATGTTTACAGGCAGTGAAACTGATTCCAGACCCCTATACAGTGTGTATGTTTACAGGCAGTTAAACTGATTCCAGACCCCTATACAGTGTGTATGTTTACAGGCAGTGAAACTGAATCCAGACCCCTATACAGACAGTGGGGGTGCACAGGTGGCAAAACTGAATCCAGACCCCGACCCAGTGTGCCTGTGTACAGGCAGTGAAACTGAATCCAAACCCCTATACAGTGTGTATGTTTACAGGCAGTGAAACTGAATTCAGACCCCTATACAGTGTGTATGTTTACAGGCAGTGAAACTGAATTCAGACCCCTATACAGTGTGTATGTTTACAGGCAATGGATCTGAATCCAGATCCTTATACAGTGTGTACGTTTACAGGTAGTGATTTTAGTATCCAAAATTGCCCTTAGTGTTAGGTGGGGTTATTGGGTTATGGAGATAGGGTGGAGGTGTGGGATTGGGTAGGGTGCTCTTTCCAAGAGCCGGTGCAGACTCAATGGGCCAAATGTCCTCCTTCTGCATTGTAAATTCTGTGAAATCTATGAAACTGAATCCAGACGCTAACACTGTGTATGTTTACAGGCAGTGAAACTGATTCCAGACCTATAGTGTGTATGTTTACAGGCAGTGAAATGGAATCCAGACCCCTATACAGCGTGCATGTTTACAGGCAGTGAAATGGAATCCAGACCCCTATACAGCGTGCATGTTTAGGCAGTGAAATGGAATCCAGACCCCTATACAGTGTGCATGTTTAGGCAGTGAAATGGAATCCAGACCCCTATACAGTGTGTATGTTTACAGGCAGTGAAACGGAATCCAGACCCCTACACAGTGTGTATGTTTACAGGCAGTGAAACTGAATCCAGACCCCCATACAGTGTGCATGTTTACAGGCAGTGAAACTGAATCCAGACCCCTATACAGTGTGTATGTTTACAGGCAGTGAAACTGAATTCAGACCCCCATACAGTGTGTATGTTTACAGGCAGTGAGACTGAATCCAGACCCCTATACAGTGTGCATGTTTACAGGCAGTGAAACTGAATCCAGACCCCTATACAGTGTGCATGTTTACAGGCAGTGAAACGGAATCCAGACCCCTATACAGTGTGCATGTTTACAGGCAGTGAAATGGAATCCAGACCCCTATACAGTGTGCATGTTTACAGGCAGTGAAACGGAATCCAGACCCCTATACAGTGTGCATGTTTACAGGCAGTGAAATGGAATCTAGACCCCTATACAGTGTGCATGTTTACAGGCAATGCAACTGAATCCTGACCCATATGCAGTGTGAATGTTTGCTGGCAATGAAACTGAATCCAAACCCCTGTTCAGTGTGTACGTTTACAGGTGGTGAAACTAAATTCTAGATCTCTATACAGACAGTGGGAGTATGGAGGAGATGTAACTGAATTCAGACCCCTATACAGACAGTGGGAGTATGGAGGAGATGTAACTGAATCCAGACCCCTGTACAGACAGTGGTGGTGCACAGGAGGTGAAACTGAATCCAGATCCTGATAGTGTGTGTGCGCCCAGGAAGTGAAACTGAATCGAGATGCCGAATCAGACAGCGTGTGCATGTGTACACAGGAGGCAAAACAGAATCTAGACCCCCCCTCTCCAGGCGGTGTGTGTGCATACAGGCACTGAATCCAGACTCCGATACAGACCTCTGTATGTGTGTGTGTGTGTGTGTGTGTGGATACATATACAGGAGGTGAAACTGAATGCAGACCCCTATATAGACTGTGTGTGTATGTATGTATACAGGTGAAACCAAATCTAGACCTCTATATCAGGGGTGGGCAAACTTTTCCGTGCAAGGGCCACATTCAGAAATTCACAATTTTAAAGGGCCGCATAGTATATTAATTAATAGTCCCGGTTGTAACCAATTAGCGTGCGGCATATACCTCAGCGCTTCCCCCGGCGGCATCCTGCCTTTAGCCCTCTTTTTCTCTACTTTTCAAAAATGGCACTTCACCCGGTTATGATTCTGGGCGCCTCATATAGAACATAGAACAGTACAGCACAGAACAGGCCCTTCAGCCCTCGATGTTGTGCCGAGCAATGATCACCCTACTCAAGTCAACATATCCACCCTATACCAGTAACCCAACAGCCCCCCCACCATTAACCTTATAAAAAATATATTAAAATTTTTTTTAAAAAACAATTTCTTTTTAATGATTTAATCTTGGTGGGCCGCATAAAGACCTTTGACGGGCCGTAGTTTGCCCACCCCTGCTCTATATAGACTGTGTGTTTCCAGACACACGTACTGGAGGTGAAACTGAATTCAAACGCCAATATAGACTGTGTGTGTGTGTGTGTGTGTGTAAGCAAAACTGAATGTAGACTCCTCCAAGTTTAGAGGCCTTTGTGGATTTTCGGTGGCGAGATCATTGCAACTGGGAGGAAACTGATGAGAAATGTGATGCAATTCTTTCGCTCGTTTCTATCACTGACCACAGATGATGCAGCAATACGAAACCCAGGAAATCCCAAAAAATAACACTGATTGAAAACTGTGACAAAGTTTGCTGGTCGCAGTGATCTGGGGCTGTTGGCTGGTGCAAGGGAAGCTCTGAAGTTATGACTGGCCACTGTCTTTCTTTCCCTCTCTCTCTCACACACACAAATCTGGGGTGGAATTGGAAGCAATGGCGGCGGTGTCTGATTGAAGGACCTGACATTTGGAAGCTTGGGGGTGTGGCTGCCATCGCTGCCCTTTCTTCTAATCCAATCAGCCCCTTCCATGCCCCGTCTCTCTCACAGGCTCTCTCATTCTCTTCTCACTCTCCTTTGGCCGGGGGGGTGGGGGTAGATTATCAGCAGCTGCCACCGGCTCCCAGTGGCGCTGCCATCAATTGAGATCTGTCAGCCCCCACCACAGGCTGGCCAGGAGCTTTTGAGAAGGAGGGATGGGGTGGATGGATGACGGGGTGGGCTTTCCACTGCGTGGAGTAATCGGCAAGGTCAGACCGTTCCCATCTAAGTATCTGACCGCGGCTCCAGTCAGCTCTCCAGCTGACTGAAGTGAGACCTCAATTTCAGCGATTAAATTCCATTGTGGGAAACATTTCTCATTGTCCACAGTTCCTGACTTGTGCCCGGCCTGCTCCGGTGCTTGTCCCTCTGTGGAGCACCCTCTGACAGCAGGGGCCAGACGGAGGGGAAAACCAAGTGTCAGCTACCACTGTCAGAGGGTCAGTGCTGAGGGAGTGCGGCACTGTCAGAGGGTCAGTACTGAGGGAGTGTTGCACTGTCAGTGTCAGTACTGAGGGAGTGCTGCACTGTCAGAGGGTCAGTACTGAGGGAGTGTTGCACTGTCAGTGTCAGTACTGAGGGAGTGCTGCACTGTCAGAGGGTCAGTACTGAGGGTGTGCTGCACTGTCAGAGGGTCAGTATTGAGGGAGCGCTGCACTGTCAGAGGGTCAGTGCTGAGAGAGTGCTGCACTGTCAGAGGGTCAGTACTGAGGGAGTGCTGCACTGTCAGAGGGTCAGTACGGAGGGTGTGCTGCACTGTCAGAGGGTCAGTACTGAGGGAGCGCTGCACTGTCAGAGGGTCAGTGCTGAGAGAGTGCTGCACTGTCAGAGGGTCAGTACTGAGGGAGTGCTGCACTGTCAGAGCGTCAGTACTGAGGGAGTGCTGCACTGTCAGAGGGTCAGTGCTGAGAGAGTGCTGCACTGTCAGAGGGTCAGTACTGAGGGAGTGCTGCACTGTCAGAGGGTCAGTACTGAGGGAGCGCTGCACTGTCAGAGGGTCAGTACTGAGGGAGCGCTGCACTGTCAGAGGGTCAGTCCTGAGGGAGTGCTGCACTGTCAGAGGGTCAGTGCTGAGGGAGTGCTGCCCTGTCAGATGGTCAGTACTGAGGGAGGGCTGCACTGTCAGAGGGTCAGTGCTGAGGGAGGGCTGCACTGTCAGAGGGTCAGTGCTGAGGGAGTGCTGCACTGTCAGAGAGTCAGTACTGAGGGAGTGCTGTACTGTCAGAGGGTCAGTACTGAGGGAGTGCTGCACTGTCAGAGGGTCAGTACTGAGGGAGTGCTGCACTGTCAGAAGGTCAGTACTGAGGGAGTGCTGCACTGTCAGAGGGTCAGTACTGAGGGAGTGCTGCACTGTCAGAGGGTCAGTACTGAGGGAGTGCTGCACTGTCAGAGGGTCAGTACTGAGGGAGTGCTGCACAGTCAGTGGGTCATTACTGAGGGAGGGCTGCACTGTCAGAGGGTCAGTGCTGAGGGAGTGCAGCACTGTCAGAGGGTCAGTGCTGAGGGAGTGCTGCACTGTCAGAGGGTCAGTACTGAGGGAGTGCTGCACTGTCGAGGGTCAGTACTGAGGGAGTGCTGCACTGTCAGAGAGTCAGTAGTGAGGGAGTGCTGCACTGTCAGAGGGTCAGTATTGAGGGAATGCTGCACTGTCAGAGGGTCAGTACTGAGGGAGTGCTGCACTGTCAGACGGTCAGTACTGAGGGAGTGCTGCACTATCAGAGGGTTAGTACTGTGGAAGTGCTGCACTATCAGAGGGTTAGTACTGAGGGGGTGCTGCACTATCAGAGGGTCACAACTGAGGGAGTGCTGCACTGTCAGAGGATCAGTACTGAGGGAGAGCTGCACTGTCAGAGAGTCAGTACTGAGGGAGTGCTGCACTGTCAGAGGGTCAGTACTGAGGGAGTGCTGCACTGTCAGAGGGTCAGTACTGAGGGAGTGCTGCACTATCAGAGGGTCAGTATTGAGGGAGCGCTGCACTGTCAGACGGTCATTACTGAGGGAGTGCTGCACTGTCAGAGGGTCAGTACTGAGGGAGTGCTGCATTGTCAGAGGCTCTGTACTGAGGGAGCGCTGCACTGTCAGAGGGCCAGTACTGAGGGAGCGCTGCACTGTCAGAGGGTCACTACTGAGGGAGTGCTGCACTGTCAGAGAGTCAGTAGTGAGGGAGTGCTGCACTGTCAGAGGGTCAGTATTGAGGGAGTGCTGCGCTGTCAGAGGGTCAGTATTGAGGGAGTGCTGCGCTGTCAGAGGGTAAGTATTGAGGGAGTGCTGCGCTGTCAGAGGGTCAGTGCTGAAGGGGTGCTGCACTGTCAGACGGTTAGTACTGAGGGAGCGCTGCACTGTCAGAGGATCAGTACTGAGGGAGAGCTGCACTGTCAGAGGGTCAGTACTGAGGGAGTGCTGCACTGTCAGAGGGTCAGTACTGAGGGAATGCTGCACTGTCAGGGTCCGTCCTGAGGGGGTGCTGCACTGTCAGAAGGTCAGTACTGAGGGAGCGCTGCACTGTCAGAGGGTCAGTACTGAGGGAGTGCTGCACTGTCAGAGGGTCAGTACTGAGGGAGCCCTGCACTGTCATAGGAGAGAGCAAGAGAGACTAAAAAGAGTAATAACATTTTGAAGCAGAGCTGCCTTGTCTGAAGACAAGAGTCTGAAACAACCCAGTTGAAGCAGCTATTTTAAGTCACAGAATTTACAGTTCCGGTTGGCCATTCTGCCCATCAAGTCTGTACCGACTCTTTGAAAGAGCATCCTACTTAAGCCCGCGTCTCCACCTTATCCCCGTAACCCCACCTGATCTTTTTGACACTAAGGGCAATTTATCATGGCCAATCCACCTAGCCTGCACATCTTTGGACTGTGGGAGGAAACCGGAGCTCCCGGAGGAAACCCACGCAGACACAGGGAGATTGTCGTCACCCGAAGCCGGAATTGAACCCGGGTCCCTGGCGCTGTGAGGCAGCAGTGCTAACCTCTTTGCCACCCACCAGAAGTTATTGCTTCAAGTTAAAATTGATTTAGTTTTGAAATGTGTTCAGCGTTTCTGCTGCTACCCATTCACTCGTCCCATAGTCACTATGTTTGCTCTCTCTGTCGTTTTTTCTCTCTCTTCCTGTCTTTCTTTCTCGCTCTCTGCCCCCCATCCCAAGATTCTGCCCCAGGAATTTACCCCCCCCCCCCCCCCCCCACCCCGTCAAAATATTCTTCCCCCCTGTCAAATTTTCTAATCCTGACTCTGACCTTTCAATGCCCTGCTGGCTCTGCCCACTCCCCCTCAATTCAATGCCCTCCTGATTGCTCCCTGGTGTGGGATCGTAATACAATGGTTCCGCCAACAGCAACCAATACTCGGCAACATTCTTGTTCGTAGGAACAAGAGTAGACCATTCAGCCTGTCGAGCCTGCTTCACCATTCGGTATGATTATGGCAGATCGGACACTTCACTGTCTTTTGCACCCACTATCCCAATAACCCTTTCTGTTATTGTCAATGAGAAATCTACCATTCTCTACCTTAAACACACTCAATCACTGGCTCTGGGGTAGAGAACTTCAAATATTCACAAACTGAGATGGAGGGCACCAAGGAGAGCGAGGGGAAGGGGCGCCAAGGAGAGCGAGGGGAAGGGGCGCCAAGGAGAGCAAGGGGAAGGGGCGCCGAGGAGAGCGAGGGGAAGGGGCGCCGAGGAGAGCGAGGGGAAGGGGCGCCAAGGAGAGCGAGGGGAAGGGGCGCCAAGGAGAGCGAGGGAAGGGGCGCCAAGGAGAGCGAGGGGAAGGGGCGCCAAGGAGAGCGAGGGGAAGGGGCGCCAAGGAGAGCGAGGGGAAGGGGCGCCAAGGGGCGCAGAGGGGAAGGGGCACCAAGGAGAGCGAGGGGAAGGGGAGCCAAGGAGAGCGAGGGGAAGGGGCGCCAAGGAGAGTGAGGGGAAGGGGCGCCAAGGGGCGCGGAGGGGAAGGGGCACCAAGGGGTGCGGGGGGGACACCGAGATGCGTGAGGGGGGTAAGGGGCCCAAGGACCACGAGGGGGGGGAAGGGGCGCCAAGGAGTGCGAGGGTGGGGGGGGGAAGGGGCTCCAAGGAGCGCGAGGGGGGGAGGGGCTCCAAGGAGCGCGAGGGGGGGAAAGAGGAGGTAAGGGACGCCAAGGAGCGCGAGGGGGGGAAGGGGCACCAAGGAGCGCGAGGGGGGGGAAGGGGCGCAAAGGAGCGCGAGGGGGAGAGGGGCGCCAAGGAGCGCGAGGGGGGGAAAGAGGGGGTAAGGGACGCCAAGGAACGCGAGGGGGGGAAGGGGCACCAAGGAGCGCGAGGGGGGGGAAGGGGCGCAAAGGAGCGCGAGGGGGAGAGGGGCGCCAAGGAGCGCGAGGGGGGGAAAGAGGGGGTAAGGGACGCCAAGGAACGCGAGGGGGGGGAAGGGGCACCAAGGAGCGCGAGGGGGGGGGAGGGGCACCAAGGAGCGCGAGGGGGGGGAAGGGGCACCAAGGAGCGCGAGGGGGGGGAAGGGGCACCAAGGAGCGCGAGGGGGGGGGGGGAAGGGGCACCAAGGAGCGCGAGGGGGGGGGGGGAGGGGCACCAAGGAGCGCGAGGGGGGGGGGGGAGGGGCACCAAGGAACGCGAGGGGGGGGGGGAAGGGGCACCAAGGAGCGCGAGGGGGGGAGGGGCACCAAGGAGCGCAAGGGGGGGAGGGGCACCAAAGAGCGCGAGGGGGGGAGGAGGGGCGCCAAGGAGCGCGAGGGGGGGGAAGGGGCGCCAAGGAGCGCGAGAGAGGGGAAGGGGCGCCAAGGAGCGCGAGAGAGGGG
>NC_052157.1:72864240-72905814 GCF_902713615.1 Scyliorhinus canicula
CCCCCAGCTCTCTCCTCCCCCAGCTCTCTCGCCCCAGCTCTCTCTCCCCAGCTCTCCTCTCCCCAGAGCTCTCTCTCCCCAGGCTCTCTCTCCCCAGCTCTCTCTCCCCAGCTCTCTCTCCCCCAGCTCTCTCCCCCCAGCGTCTCTCCCCCCCTCTCCCCCCCCCCCCCCCCCCCCCCCAGCTCTCTCTCCCCAGCTCTCCTCCCCCGGCTCTCTCTCCCCAGCTCTCTCTCCCCCCCAGCTCTCTCTCCCCAGCTCTCCCCCCCCCCAGCTCTCCCCCCCCCAGCTCTCCCCCCCAGCTCCCCCCCCAGCTCTCCCCCCCAGCCCTCTCCCCCCCCAGCTCTCCCCCCCAGCTCTCCCCCCCAGCTCTCCCCCCCAGCTCTCTCACCCCAGCTCTCTCACCCCAGCTCTCTCACCCCAGCTCTCTCACCCCAGCCCTCTCACCCCAGCCCTCTCACCCCAGCTCTCTCACCCCAGCTCTCTCACCCCAGCTCTCTCACCCCAGCTCTCTCACCCCAGCTCTCTCACCCCAGCTCTCCCCCCCCCAGCTCTCTCACCCCAGCTCTCCCCCCCCCCAGCTCTCTCACCCCAGCTCTCTCACCCCAGCTCTCTCACCCCAGCTCTCTCACCCCAGCTCTCTCACCCCAGCTCTCTCACCCCAGCTCTCTCACCCCAGCTCTCTCACCCCAGCTCTCTCACCCCAGCTCTCACTCCCCCCCCAGCTCTCCTCTCCCCAGCTCTCTCTCCCCAAGCTCTCTCTCCCCAGCTCTCTCTCCCCAGCTCTCTCTCCCCAGCTCTCTCTCCCCAGCTCTCTCTCCCCAGCTCTCTCTCCCCAGCTCTCTCTCCCCAGCTCTCTCTCCCCAGCTCTCTCTCCCCAGCTCTCTCTCCCCAGCTCTCTCACCCCAGCTCTCTCACCCCAGCTCTCTCTCCCCAGCTCTCTTTCCCCAGCTCTCTCTCCCCAGCTCTCTCTCTCTCCCCAGCTCTCTCACCCCAGCTCTCTCTCTCTCCCCAGCTCTCTCTCTCTCCCCAGCTCTCTCTCTCTCCCCAGCTCTCTCTCTCTCCCCAGCTCTCTCTCTCTCCCCAGCTCTCTCTCCCCAGCTCTCTCTCTCCCCAGCTCTCTCTCTCTCCCCAGCTCTCTCTCTCTCCCCAGCTCTCTCTCTCTCCCCAGCTCTCTCTCTCTCCCCAGCTCTCTCTCTCTCCCCAGCTCTCTCTCTCTCCCCAGCTCTCTCTCCCCAGCTCTCTCTCTCTCCCCAGCTCTCTCTCTCTCCCCAGCTCTCTCTCTCACCCCAGCTCTCTCTCCCCAGCTCTCTCACCCCAGCTCTCTCTCTCCCCAGCTCTCTCTCTCCAGCTCTCTCACACAACTCCCCTTGATGCTTGTCTGTGTGTGTCTCTCTCACTCATTCTTTTGTTGCACCCAATGGTTGATGCTCTTGTGTCATTGTGTTTCAGTGTTGGGTCTGGCCATGATGAGGGGTGCCTTTAATCTTCCTTTCTGCTCCGACAGAGCCTGTGCAGTCAGCACTGGGGCTGCGCAGTCCTGTGGAAATGCCCCAGGATGCCGAGACACAGGAGCCGGACAGCCCCCCGCAAATGACCAGCGAGGCAGCCAAACCTGCTCACCCTGACGATGAAATGCAGGGCCTGCCAGACCAGAGGCTGGACAGCGAGACTGAGAGTGACCCTGATGAGGCGTGAGTATATCCAGGCCCTATTCCAGCACTGTACGTCTCTACCACATGTCAGAACAGAGATGGAGAGGCAGACAGGCTTTGGAGTGAGATAGGTACTGCCTGAACACTCTCCTCACACTGAACCCTCTTAGACCTCTTTCTACTCCTTTAAGACACTTCTTAAAAGCGACCTCTGTAAGGCAGCTTTTGGCCACCCTGCTGTGACATCTCCTGGGGTTTGGTGTCTGACTGCAGCCCACAGAGAGCCTTGTGTTGCTTCACTGTTTAAGGTTCTGCATAAATGTACCTTGTTATTGATGTTGTTGAAGGCGTTTAACTGTGCTCCCCCCTCAGTCGACTCGCCGCATTCTCTTGCGGGCTGTGCTCCCAAACGCAGTGTTTTTAACTGGACTCTCCTGCCCACACAGCTTTCTGCCCAGCACGGGAGTGGACGCCGTCTGCCTTGCGACCGAGAAACGCAGGACCAAATCGCTCAGTGCTCTGCCGAAGGAACGAGACTCCTCTTCTGAAAAAGATGGCCGGAGCCCGCACAAGGTAAGTGGACCGGTGGGATGGGGTGCGTTGTTTGCTAGTGCAGGTGAGAGGAAGCACCCTCCCAGAAGGAGGGTGACCCTGGCACGTTCTCCATCCGGAATGATGCCCACCTGCCGCACGCTGGTGTTTATGCCGTACGCCATCCTCGCACACACCCCTCCCCACCCCCGTCATCTTGTTCCCTGTCACCATGTCCGTCTGTCCCTTTCTCCCACGTGTCCTTAACCAACACCCTGCCCCCGCCACCTGCACCGTTCACCTCAGCCACTTCTTGTAGGAGCGAGTTCCATATTCTCACCTCTCACCCTCGGTAAAAACCCATTCTGCTCGATTCCTGATTGGATTTATTGCTGACTGCCATATTTCTTTTAATATATTTTTATTCCGGATATTTTCTATTTTATAAATAAACCACAACACTCATTAAACATTGTGCAATTCTCATTATAAACAACCACCTACCATACCGCCCTATATGCAGGACAGCACAGTGGTTGGTACTACTGTCTCATAGTTCCAAGGACCCTGGTTCAATTCTGACCTCAGGTGACCGCCTGTGTGGAGTTTGCACATTCTTCCCATGTTTGCGTGCGTTTCCTCCGGGTGCTCCGGTTTCCTCCCATGTCCAAAGATGTGCAGGTTAGGTGAATTGGCCATGATAAATTTCCCATTTGTGCCTAAGGACCTAGGTAAGGTGCTCTATCGGAGCAGTGGCCGGTGCTAACTCGATGGGCTGAATGGCCTCCTGCACTGTAGGGATTCTATGACTGTATCATGCGCCATTTTATAT
This sequence comes from Scyliorhinus canicula, assembly GCF_902713615.1. Classification (NCBI taxonomy): domain Eukaryota; kingdom Metazoa; phylum Chordata; class Chondrichthyes; order Carcharhiniformes; family Scyliorhinidae; genus Scyliorhinus; species Scyliorhinus canicula. Next base: position 72,867,256 of record NC_052157.1, read on the forward strand.
CCACAATGCAAACCGCCTCCCGGTTATCAACTCTTGAAGGAGATGAACAGCCTCCACCTTGGGTAAAACCCCTCCTCTGACCCCCCCCGATGACATTTATTTTCTCCAAATGCAGAAACTCCTACAGCTTACTCACCCACATCGTTGCCCTAGGCGGCTCCCTAGCAAAATCCTCCTCTGGGCTATCAGGGAGGCAAAGGTCAACACATCAGCCTCTCTCCTCTCCTGCACTCCCGGGTCATCCAATCTTGGTGTCCACCTCAACATTCCCTCCAGCTTAAAATGTTGCCAAAGCTGGTTCCAAACTCTTAACAAGAGGCTACAGCTACCAGACACGTAGAATATTTGACCGGCGAGAACAGAAGCAGAGCTATCACCAGTACCCTCAGACTCAACCCCACACATGAAGCTTTCGCCATCTGCCCCCAAATTGACACTCCCTCTACGGCCCATTTCCAAACTTTCTCAACATTTGCCGCCCAATAATAGGTCATCAAAGTTGGCAAACCCACACCCCCCCGACCGCCCGTCCTCTGCAAAAAGGCTCTCTGGGTCCGAGGCACCTTGCCTGCTCGCACAAAGGCTGAAATCATCCTATTAAACATCCAAAAAAAGATTTAGGTAGGGAAATCATGAAATTCTGGTAAATAAATAAATAACTTGGGAAGGGTCGCCATTTTCATGGTTTCAACCCACCCTGCAGGCGAAAACGGGTGAACATCCCATCTCTTTGAATCATCCTTTCACCCCTTCTACCAGGTTGGTCACATTCAGCTTGTGCAATAGAGCCCAGCTATGTGCCACCCATATTCCCAGATACCGAAAACTCGACCTGGCCAGCCAAAGCGGCTGCTTCTCCAGGCCCCTTCCTTATCCCTAGGAGCTCACCCGGGACACTTCACTCCTCCCTAAAAACGAGCCAAACTTTCTCAGCATCTCCATAATCCTACTTGTATGGGAGACTGGGTCCTTCACATACAACAAGTCGTCAACATATAGGGACACTCGGTGCTCCATACCGCCCCTTCACTCTTCCCCTCCACTCCGTCGATGACCTTAGCGTGATCACCAGCGGCTCAGTTGCCAACACAAAATGTAATGGGGAAAGTGGACATTCCTGCCTTGTACCCCTGAGCAAATGGAAATACCCCAAACTTATTGTGTTAGTGCGAACACTAACCGTGGGGGCCTAATGCAACAACCTAATCGAGGCAATGAACCGTGGTCCGAACCTAAACCGCTCCAATACCTCAAAAGGATACTCCCATTCAACCCTATCGAACACTTTCTCTGCGTCCATGGAAATTATTATCTCTGGTTCCAGTCCAGTCGGGGGTATCTTCACTGCTTTCAGTAACTTCCTTATATTGGTCGACAATTGTTGACACTTCACAAACCCTGTCTGATCCTCTGCTATTACCTACGACAAACAATCTTCCGAGCGTGTTGCCAGCAACCTTAGCTAGCAACTTTGCATCGGCATTTAATAGGCCGATAAGACCCACGTTCCTCGGCATTCTTGTCCTTATTCAAAATTAGCAAAATCGAAGCTTGTGCCAATGTGGGTGGAAGCTCCCCTTGGGCTAACCAGTTATTAAAGATTTTGATTAAATGAGGCCCAGCTCTGTAACAAATGATTTACAAAATTCCATTAGGAATTTGTCTGGGACCAGAGCCTGACTAGACTGCATTGAACCGATGCACCTCATCACTTCATCCAACCCAAGTGGGCCTTCAACACCTGCACGTTCCACTGCTCCACTACCAGGAAATCCAAGCCATCGGGGGCTCCGACTTGTACAGTCCCCCGGTAAAAGGCCTCAAAAATCCCACTTAACTTACCTGGGTCAGAGACCTACCCAATGCAATTAACTAACAGCTTTCCCCATTCAAATTCCATCTGGAGCTTCTTCCTGTCCGTCAACAACTCCTCCTCTGGGGTGGCCGAATGCTGCCGATCCACTACCAGAATGACCTCCACCAACCTATGTGCCCTTATCAAAATTAGATCCCCCGATTACCACCTTTAACGCCTCCCAGGCCTATAGCCGCTCCAACCCTTTCACATGCCCTCTTATCCGCCAACAGTTTAACATCTAACCTCTATGGTGGTCGCTGGGTGCCCCCCTTCTCCACAAAGTGCGCCGCATTGTCCGACATGACAATCGTCAAGTATCCCAAACCTACAACCCCTGGAAGCAGTGCCTTACCTATAATAAAAATGTCAATACAGGAGTATATTCAGTGTAAATGCAAGAAAAAAGAAAACCTCCACAGATCCACAAACCCCCCCCCCCCTCATCCGCTCCATGTACACAAGCAACTCTCCCCCCCCAGATGCTTCCTGCTGCAAGGTATGTCTCTGTATATCAGTAGATAGGATACTCTGCACTGTTGTTTAGTCTGCCTACACTCGGTATCAGTTCCCACTTAGCGACTGATGGATGTTGTGCGAAACAGTGAGTGTGGGTGAGTCAGCACCTTGGAGAGTGACGGCGAGGAAATGTGGGAGGAGAGGGGGAGGTGGGGTGTTATTTTGAAAATTGCTCTCTCCTATTGTGCTGTCAGCCTTTCCTTGGGCTCAGTAAGAGAGAGCGTGATGAGATGATTGCCAGTGTGTTTTGTGTGTGTGTGTCAGTGTCAAGGTGCTGACAACGTGTAGGAGCACGAGAGAGCATTGGTGACGGGCTGCTGACTGTGAGCTTCCTGAACGTTGTGAGAGCTGAAACTCATACCGATCTCAACATTACTCACCATCCAAAATAGCCACCAGAAGCTGCAACGAAAGATACCGCAGTCAATTGTGGCATTGTGCCTTGCGCTGAATTCACCTTCTATTCACCCCTTTCCAACCTGTTGCACAAGGGGAGGCCATTCAGCCCCTCCTCAGCGTGTTACATTGGAACACGAGGAGGCCGTTCAGCCCCTTGACAGCGTGTAACACAGAATTAGGAGGAGGCCATTCAGCCCTCGCCAGCCTGTTGCAGACGAATTGGAGGAACCATTCAGCCCCTCGTCAGCCTGTTACACAGGAACAGGAGGAAGCCATTCAGTCCCTCGCTAGCCTGTTAGACAGGAACAGGAGGAGGCCCATTCAGCCTCTCGCCAGCCTGTTACACAGGAACAGGAGGAAGCCATTCAGTCCCTCGCTAGCCTGTTAGACAGGAACAGGAGGAGGCCCATTCAGCCTCTCGCCAGCCTGTTACACAGGAACAGGAGGAGGCCGTTCATCCCCCCTTCGAGCCTGTTATACAGGAACAGGAGGAGGCCCATCCAGCCCCTCACGAGGAGGCCATTCAGCCCCTTGCTAGCCTGTTAGACAAGAGCATAGGGGTCTTTTCAGCCCTTGGGCCTGTTGTAATGTTACAGTGTTGAGTACATATGGCATTTACTGCCCAGAAACAGATCATTTTGCCCATCTTGTCAATGCTTGCTCTTCTAAAGACCAATTCACATATCACGCCCTCCGCTTACCTCTGCACATTCCTCCCCTTCAGATGCTTAGTAAAACTGTAGAAAATTGTAATTACACAGAATGCCACTCAGCCTGTCATGTTCCGAGCCTGCAGAAAAACTAGCCACCTTGTTCCCGTGCCTGCATAGGTCTCCGGTGCTCTGGTTTCTTCCCACAGTCACACACACACACACACACACACACACACACACACACACACACACACAAAATAAATTTCTCCTGAATTCCCCATTGGATTAATTAGTGACTCTCTCAGACTGATGGCCCTGGCCCTTCCCTAGTTCTGATCTCGCCTGCGAATGGAAACATGTCCTATCTTAAGGACCTCTATCAGGGAGATGGCCGCATAGTGGTAATGTCACTGGACGAGTAATCCAGGCCCCACCCCCGGCTCAGGTTTGAATCCCACAACGGCAACTGGTGTTAAGTTAAATTCAATTAATAATGGATCCTGATTTACGAAGTTGGTCTCACTCATAGTATGCATAACATTAAAAACCTGCATTGCTATTGCTCCCTTTTGGGGAAGGAGATCTTCCGTCCTTGTTCGACCTGGCCTATACGTGACGCACAGCAGTGTGATTGCCTGTTAACTGACCCCTGAAATGTTCAGTGCAAGGGAAATTAAGGATAGGCAATAAATGCTGGCCTTGCCAGCAATGTCCACAAAACCCTCAGCCTTCTCTTTTCTCATAAAAGGCCTGTTCCATCTACTTCTCAGTTCTTGGTATCTTATATTTTATTTTTGTTCACCTTTTCCATGTCTGTATCCTTTTGCTAACATGGAGATCAGAACGGTGCCCAGTCCTCTCCCGGGTGTGGGTCGAACCAAGGCTCGATTTTTTAAAAAAGGTTTCCGATTCTCTCTCTCCACCTCTGCACGAACACGTTCCTATGCTTGGTTGTTTATTTAATGGCCTTAAGAATCTGCGTTTCTGCACTGGGTGAATGAGTTAACTTGGCTCTGATCCTTCCTCCCAGCAGTTTGATTTAGTGCTGGCACTGCCTGGCCCTCCCCCAATGACAAGCGAGGTCCCATGCAGCTGGCACGTGGTAGAACCTGTGAAGGTCACAGCAATGGTCTCCTAACCATAGAGAGACCATTTGGTTTCCTTAAGCGAGCAGCAGTTTATTCTTTCATGGAGATGTGGGCATCACTGGCAGGGCCAGCATTTGTTGTCCAATTGCCCTTGAACTGAGTGGCTGGCGAAGCCATTTCCGCATTGCTGCGATCACTTGTTGGCTAGACCAGGGTTAGGGATGGCAGTGAACCAGGTGGGTCAGATATCATTCACATTTCACCTTCTACCATGCTGAGATTTGAACCTTAAAGACAGTGAGGGGTGAGCATATTGTGGTTGCTTTTCAAATGTGGTATTCTAGTTTAAGGGGGGAGAGTGTTGTGGACAATGGCTCTTTCAGAGGCTCAGAAGTTTTTGGGGGTGGAGACGGTCACACGTAGTACCTTACGGACAGAGACTAAAAGCAGACTGTTTGATTTAGCAAAAACATTGCAGTTAACATTACCTGGCAAAATGCGAAAAGACGAGGTAATTATGGCGGTGGCTAAGCATTTAAAGTTGCCTGAGATACAGTTTGACTCATTGGAAATGGCAAAAATTCAGTTACAAATTAAACAAATGGAACATGAGAAAGAATTAAAGCAGCTTGAATATGAAAGAGAGGAAAAAGAAAGAGAGAGCGGAAAAAGAAAAAGAGAGAGAGAGAGGAAAAAGAAAAGGAGAGAGAAGAAAGGAGAAAAGAAAGAATAGCTCTAGCAGAACAAAAGGAAAAAGAAAGGGAGATACAGATCAGGGAAAAAGATAAAGAGAGAGTTTGAACTTAAGAAAATGGCCATGAAACATGACAGTCAGTTAAAATTGGCAGACGTAAAGGGAAACGTACAGTTGGATGATAGTGATGAGGATAGTGAGAAAGAGCGTCAAAGTTGAAAGCTTGGTGGGGATCTATTTAAATATGTCCAAGCATTGCCAAGGTTTGACGACAAGGAGGTAGAAACCTTTGTCGTTTCATTTGAGAGGGCAGCTAAAGAAATGAAATGGCCACAGGACATGTGGGTGTTACTGATCCAAACAAAGCTGGTAGGTAGGGCTAGTGAAATGTTTGCATCACTACCGGAGGAGGTATCTGGGACGTATGAGGAGGTGAAAAAATCCATCTTAGGTGCATATGAACTGGTGCCTGAAACCTACAGACAAAGGTTTAGAAATTTAAGGAAAGAATTTGGTCAAACATACATGGAGTTTGAAAGGATCAGAGTAATTTTGATAGGTGGATAAGGGCTTTGAAAATAGACCAAATGTATGAAGGTCTCAGAGAAATTATACTTTTGGAGGAGTTTAAAAATTCAATTGCTGATGTAGTGAGAACTCATGTGGAAGAACAGAGGGTTAAAACTGCGAGTTTAGCAGCAGAAATGGCAGATGATATTAATTAGTTCACAAATCAAAGCTTGGTTTCCGACATCAGTTTCAGCCTGTGAGGGATAGAAACTGGGGGCATGAGAAATACTCAACTGGTAAAGGTAAAGGTGATCTGATGGGAGACAATAAGGTGAGTGTACCTCAGATTGAAAAAGAAATCCAGGAGGGTGGAAAAGAAAATGAAAAGATTCAAATGTTTTCACTGTAATAAACTAGGCCATGTCAAGTCACAGTGTTGGTGGTTGAAGAAAAGCATTGGGAAGGCTGATGTGGTAAAACAGGATAAGACAGTGGGGTTTGTTAAAGTGACAAAGGAAAGGATTTGTTAAAGTGAAGCAAAGGAGGGGCAAAAGATTGTACAGCCTGATCAAGAGGTGATTGATAAGAAGGTGCCAGATTTATTTAAAGAATTTACTTGCGTGGGTAAAGTTTACTCATGTGTATCAGGAGGAGCAGGTAAAGAAATCACAATTTTTAGAGAAACAGGAGCTAGTCAATCTTTAATGGTAAGAGATGAGGAGTTATGTAGTTTGGGAAGAATGCTGCCAGAAAAGGTGGTAATATGTGGAATTCAGGGTGAGAGGAGTAGCGTTCCATTATATAAGGTAAGGTTGGAAAGTCCAGTGAAGAGTGGTAAAGTGTTAGTAGGAGTAATAGAGAAACGATCTTGTCCAGGAATACAGTTTATCTTGGGTAATGATATAGCTGGATCGCAAGTGGGAGTGATGCCTACTGTGGTTGATAAGCCACTGGAAAAATCAGACAACTGAAGTGTTGAATGACGAATATACTGGGATTTTACCGGATTGTGTAGTAACAAGGTCGCAAAGTCACAGGTTAAGACAAGAGGAGAAATCAGAGTGAAGATGAAGTTGAAGTGCAATTATCAGAAACAAGTTTTGATCAGATGGTTGAAAAAGAACAAGAACAGGTAGAGAATGAGGTAGATATTTTTAGTTCAGGAAAATTGGAGGAGTTACAACAGAAAGATGTAGAAATAAAACGGATCTATCAGAAAGCATATACAGAAGAGGAATCTGAGTGTATACCAGAGTGTTATTACCGTAAAAGTAATGTCTTGATGAGAAAATGGAGACCTGTACATATGCAGGTGGATGAAAAGTGGGCAGAAGTTCATCAAGTGGTTATTGCCGGTAGGGTATAGAAAGGAAGTGTTGCGAGTTGCACATGAGGTACCAGTGGGAGGTCATTTGGGGAAAAGGAAAACTCAAGCTAAAATCCAGAAACATTTTCATTGGCCTGCATTACATAAAGATGTAGTTAAATTTTGTCAATCATGTCACACATGTCAAGTGATAGGGAAACCTCAAGTAGTGATTTAACCAGCACCCTTAATACCCATTCCAGCATTTGAGGAACCTTTTTGCAAGGGTCCTAATTGATTGCGTAGGAACGCTTCCTAAAACAAAAAGTGGGAAGCAATATCTTTTGACTATAATGGGTGTGTCTACTAGGTTTCCAGAGGCCATTCCAGTACGTAATATTACAGCTAAAAAGATTGTGGAGGAGTTACTTAAATTCTTTACTCGATATGGACTACCCACAGACATACAATCGGATCAAGGATCAAATTTTACCTCAAGGTTATTCAAAGAAGTTATGGATAGCTTAGGAATAAAACTATTTAAATCAACTGCGAACCATCCAGAATCGCAGAGAGCGTTAGAAAGGTGGCATCTGACATTAAAGACAATGTTGAGGGCTTATTGTGAAGACTATCCAGAGGATTGGGATAAAGGAATTCCATTCGTACTGTTTGCAATTAGGGATGCACCTAATGAGTCAACCAAATTCAGTCCTTTTTAACTAATTTTTGGTCATGAGGTAAGAGGACCACATAAATTGATTAAGGAAAATTTGGTGAGTGAGAAATCAGAACTTACATTATTGGATTACGTGTCAAATTTTAGGGAGTGATTAAATAGAGCAGGTGAATTGGCTCGACAACATTTAAAAGTTTCACAAAATGTGATGAAACGAGTAGTGGACAAGAAATCCAAAGTTCGTAGTTTTGCCAATGGAGATAAAGTTTTAGTGTTTTTACCAGTGGTAACAATAACCTTTAAAAGCTAGGTTTTGTGGACCGTATCAGATTGAAAGGAAATTAAGTGAGGTGAATTATGTGGTTAAAAACACCAGATAGAAGGAAGACTCACCGAGTGTGTCATGTAAATATGCTTAAAAGGTACTTTGAAAGGGAAGGAGAGAAAAAGGGGGAGGTTTTAATGATTCTAACTCAAAGTGACGAACCAAATCCAGATGACTGTGAATTTGACATGCCTCAAATTAAATTGGAAAACGAGGATGTTCTTAAAAATTGGGATGAATTGTTGAGTTACCTTCCCAGGAAAAACAGACTGACCTGAAAGAGTTATTGATATCACATGGGCCAGTTTGGGGAGATAAATTGGGAAGTACTAAAATGGCTATACATGATGTAGCTGTGGGAAATGCTGTTCCAATCAAACAACATCAATATAAACTTAACCCTTTAAAATTGGCACAGGTTAACAAAGAGATTGAGAGTATGCTTAAAAATGGTATAATTGAAGTGGGTTGCAGCCAATGGAGCTTACCCATAGCGATGGTACCTAAACCAGACGGCACCCAACGGTTGTGTGTGGACTATAGAAAGGTTAATGCAGTTACAAGAACGGACTATTATCCTATGGAGGATTGCATTGAGAAAGTGGGACAATCAGCTTTTATTTCCGAACTGGATTTACTTAAAGGTTACTGGCAGGTACATTTATCCGAAAGGGCGAAGGAGATTTCAGCTTTTGTGACTCCAGATGGTATATACCAAGTCAAAATTATGCCATTTGGCATGAAAACACCCCAGCCACATTTCAATGGTTAATTAACAAAGTTGTTTCAGGATTACCCAATTGTGCGGCATACATCGACAATCTGGTAATTTTTAGCCAGACAAGGAAAGAACATTTAAAACATCTGATGGAGTTATTCGATCGACTTAAGGAGGCGGGTTTGTTGATAAACCTAGCCAAAAGTGTTTTTGGAAAAACCCAAGTTACTTTGCTTAGCCATACAATCGGACAGGGCCAAATGGTCCCACGGGATGTGAAAACAAAAATTATTGAGGAGTTTCCGATGCCCTCAAGACAAAGAGAAATAATGCGATTTCTTGGCATGAGTGGATTTGATCAAACATTTGCGTAAACGTTTTGTAGCGTGATTGCTCCACTGATGGGCATGATGAAGAAACGTCAAAAATTCCAGTGGACAGCGGAGTTTCAACAGGCTTTTGACTACTTGAAAACTGAAAGCCAATGCTCCTGTGTTGGAAAATTACAATGAAAATCGCTTATTGTCACGAGTAGGCTTCAATGAAGTTACTGTGAAAAGCCCCTAGTCGCCACATTGCGACGCCTGTCCGGGGAGGCTGGTACGGGAATCGAACCATGCTGCTGGCCTGCTTGGTCTGCTTTAAAAGCCAGTGATTTAGCCTGGTGAGCTAAACCATCCCAGCTCTGTGGACTCTGTGATCAGATTGAACGAAAGTATCTGACTTTAAAGAGAAATGCCGAGGCGGAGAGAAATGAACGGAAGCAGGTTCAGTTGGAGGGACAAGAACAAAAGTGGACGATACTATTATACCTGTTCGCGTGTTGTGTTTTTTTGAAACGTAAACGTATATCTGCTTGTGCATTTCTTAAAGGATAGTGAAAAGGTGAAAAATGAAACCATCTTGACGCTAATGGTTTATTTTTTTTTCTTGGGGGGAGGTGTCATATGAGAGTACCTTTAAGAAATGGGTGTTTAATAAATGTACCTTTAAGAAATAGGTGTTTATCAGTGATGTCAGAGTGGGTGGAGCTGGGCTGTCTGTCAGCTTTTTACTTTTGTTTTAGGCTGTTTGCTGCAGGGTGTGTTTAAGTTTTGTTTTCAGAGCTGGGTAGCTGCAGTCACAGCCAGAAGGTGTATGAGTCTCTCTGTAATCTAAAAACTAAATTGATCCTTTCCTGATTTAAAACTAATAACTGCTCTCAGTAGTGACTTTAACCTGATGTGCTTCTATTTAAAGGTTTTTTTTCAAGTCTTTTGGCTGTTAAAAGGATAGCTTTAGAATTATTTTGGGGGTTGTATTTGAATTGATGGTTGCTAAGATGTTCACTGTATGTTTTAAAAAGGTTAACTTGAGTTCACAGAATAAACATTGTTTTGCTTTTAAAAATACTTTTCCATTTCTGCTGTACCATACCTGTAGAGTGGGCCGTGTGCCCCCCATACCATAATCTATTAAAAGTTGTGGGTCAGGTGAACTCCATGATACATTTTGGGGTTCTCTAAACCCTGGCCCATTACAAGAAGGAGAAGTGAAGATGTTAAAAGGTCGACCATTTTGGAGTGAGTTGAGGAGAATTTCTCCACTATTTGAGGGCTCTGTGAATCTTTGGAACTCTCTACCCCAGAGAGATGTGGATGTTCAGTCGTCAAATATATTCCACACTGAGAATCAGTAGCTTTCTGGACAATAAGGGAATTGAAGTATGGGTGGGAAAGCAGAGTTGAGGAAGATAGTTACTATTGAATGGCGGTGCAGACTTGAGGGGCCGAATGGCCCCACCCTTCCTATTTCTGTTCTCATTGACCCCAGTCAACTGACGGTCGGTGTTGTAAAGGGAGGAAGAGGGTTTAAGAAGATTTATTGAGGTGCAGGTGGGAAACCCAGAGTTTGCCTTGTGCTAACGCTTTGCCCCTCTCTTGTCTACCTCCCCATTTCTCTTCCCCCCCCACCCAACAGCGTGAGAAGGACCATATCCGGCGACCGATGAATGCCTTCATGATCTTCAGTAAGCGACACCGCGCACTTGTTCACCAGCGCCACCCCAACCAGGACAACCGGACCGTCAGCAAGATCCTGGGCGAGTGGTGGTATGCCCTAGGGCCCAAGGAGAAGCAGAAGTACCACGACCTGGCCTTTCAGGTAGGAGACAATCAAATTCCGAGGGTGGCTCGCACAGGGCTTTTATTCCCTTGAGGGATGACTGAATCAGATAATTAAAGGGTTCGATAGGGTCACGAAAAGTGGTGGGGGCAGGGTGGTTAGGGGGTGATGTCCGGAAGCACTTGCTGACACACGGGAGAGTGCAAATCGGAACTCCTCCCCACTCCCGGCAAAATCTTAGATGGAGGACAGCCAAGATCTCAGTGAATGGTAGAACCGGCTTGAATGGCTGAATGGCTTCCTCCTGGCAGGGCAACCTCTGTCTTTGCATTCGCACCTCCGGTGTGTATGGTGGAAGTGTACCTCTGGTTTCCCCCCACAGTCCAAAGATGTGCAGGTTAGGTGCATTGGCCATGCTAAATTGCCCTTAGTGTCCAAAAAGGATCGGTGGGGTTACGGGGTGGAGGCATGGGCTTATGTCGGTTCTCTTCCGAGAGCCAGTGCAGACTCGATGGGCCGAATGGCCTCCTTCTGTACTGTAAATTCTATGAACATTTAAATCTAAAAGAGATGCCAGAAACACAGCTAGGGTCATGGCAACCATCAGTAGAATTAGTTAAAATCCAGTTACAAATGAAACCATGGGAGATGCAGTAAAAAGAAATGGAGATGGAAATGAGGAAGTTGGAATTACACAGAGAGAAAAAAGCTAGAGAGAGAGAGGAAAAAGCAAAAGAGGGAGAGTTCCAGCATAAGGCACTGGAAATTAGAGGGAAGCTGCCAGGAACTAGAGGGGAGCTTAATCTTAGAATCTGAGAACGGAACCCAGTGGCGATAAGTTACATTTATACAGGCCCTCCCAAAATTCGAAGAGAAGGAGGTAGAAACCTTTTTTGGGGCTGTTGAGAAAATAGAAACCCAAAAAGAAAACTGGACATTACCCATGCAGAGTAAATTGACGGGGCGGGCATAGGGAAGTTTATGCTTCCCTGTCAGAGCGATAATCTAAGAATAATGACGACTTTAAAAAAGCTATTTTGGGTGCATATGAATTGGCTCCCGAAGCATGTAGGCAAAAGTTTTGGAGTCGAAGGAGACAGCTGGGATAGACGAAGGACGAATTCAAAAGGGTTAAGCAGAATAATTTTCAGGGACTGTTACAAGCCTTGAGAGTTGCAACTACCTATGAGGCTCTGAGAGAGGTCATTCATTCTCTTAGAATTTAAGAATTCCCTACCTTCTGTGATAAGAACCCATGTTGAAGACCAGAAGGTGAAGATTGCTAGACAAGCAGCAATTATGGCTGACTATTATGAGCTAATCCATAAATTTAAACCTTTGTTCCATCACCCCCATAAATTTTTTAAAATAAATTTAGAGTACCCAATTTTCTTTTCCCAATTACGGGGCAGTTTTAGAGTGGCCAATCTACCTAACCTGCACATCTTTGGGTTCCAGGGGTGAAACCCACACAGACATGGAGAATGTGCAAACTCCACACGGACAGTGACCCAGGGCCGGGATTCGAACCCGCGTCCTCAGCGACGCAGTCCCAGTGCTAACCACTGCGCCACCGTGCTGCCCTATCACCTCCATAATTTTGAAAAGGATAAGAAGTTGGAGAGTGAAAGGAAGGCAGGTAGCCATGGTAGAGAATGGATAGCTGGGAATGACAGACATCTCCTCAGACCAGGAAAGAAGGTACTGAGGTGAAGGTGAGACTTGAAAGCCTAGTAGTTACCATTGTAATAAAGTGGGACATTCGTTCGGCATGTTGGAAGTTGCGCGGGATGTCCGTGAGTCTTGTTGGAGTTCATAAGGAGGATTCTGAAAAGGGAACAGAAGTGGAGAATACCCAGGGCAGACTGTAGCTTCGGTAACCTGAGGTAAACACTGACATGGGGGCAGGTGTGATGAATGAGGTAGATGGGAGATGTGCCGCAATTTTGTCTTAAGGGGAAGATCACCCAATTTTCATGAACTGATGTAGTCAAACCTTTAACTATTATAAGGGACACAGGGGCTACTCAAACTCTCTTACTAGAGAAGGATTTGGTTTTCTCTCCAGAGAGCTCAATGAAAGCTCTGATATTAGTGAATGGGATAGGTGGAGATTATATCCCAGTTCCATTGTGTAAAGTATAATTGCAGTGTGATTTAATAATAAAACGCCTAAGACCGAAGGTGACCACAAGAAGGAGTCTCAATCTAATAGTGATGACACTGGTGAAGATTCAGACAAGAGTTCTGAATTCAATTTGGATTCTGATTATAAAGAAATGATAAACAACAGCTACCGAATAGACCTGTCATGAACTAATCTTGAATAAATAGCAAGTAATTCTTCCAAAGCTAGGAAAGAAGACTAAAGTTAATTGGACTTACCTAAAAGTGATTTGTTACAGCCTCTTGCAGTAAACCCATTGTCCTTCACTTCAGGTGCAAAGGTTTCCCAGAGCATTCTTCTTTTGAAGGAAAATATACAAAATAGCATGGCATCAGGTATTCCGGATGAGGACAGAAATGGCTGTGAAGTGACATCAAAGCAAACAGCTGATTAACTCACATCCTTTTAAAAGTCTATGGTGCCTCTTCGAGGTAAAGGAAGCAAGTAGCCAAGGAAATTAAATAATTACTGACCAATTCCTTTTGAAAGTGAAAAGAAAGGTGGATGAAGAAGCTAGATGGTCAAGGCGTGTTTTTCTGACTAGAGGCTTGTGTCCAGTGGGGTCCTGCAGGAATCAGTGTTGGGGCCCTTACTGTTTGTGGTTTATATGTGGTTTATATAAATGATTTTGATATGAATGTAAGTGGGTTGATCAGTAAGTTTGTGGATGATACTATAATTGGTGTGGTGGTAAGTAGTGAGAAGGATAGCCTTAATGATTACAGGAGGATATAGACAGGCTGATCAGATGGACTGATCAGTGGCAGATAGAATTCAGTCTGGATAGGTGTGAGGTGACGCACTTGGGTAGGACAAACAAAGCAAGGGAATATATGATAAACGGCAGGACCCTGGGAAACACCGAGGATCAGACGGACCTTGGTGTGCATGTACAATGGTCCCTTAAGGTACCAGATCAGGTGGATATAGTGGTTCAGAAGTTATATGGTATACTTGCCTTTATTAGCCAATGCATAAAGTTTTTAAGAGCAGGGAAGTTATGCTGGAACTAATTGTATAGACTTAGATTGTTTTGCTTGGAGCAGAGGAGAATGAACGAGGACATGATTGAGATGTATACTTTTCCCCTTGGTGGAGAGATCGATGACCAGAGGGCATCGATTTAAGGTAAAGGGCAGGAGGGTTAGAGGCAACGTGAGGAAAAACCTTTTACCCAGAGGGTGGTGGGAGTTTGGAACTTGCTGTTTGAAAGGGTGTGGAGGCAGAGATCCTCATCATTTAAGAAGTATTTAGAACGGGGCAGCACGGTGGCGTAATGGTTAGCACTGCTGCCTCACACAGTTGAGGACCCAGTTTCGATCCCGGCCCCGGGTCACTGTCCGTGTGGAGTTTCCATATTCTCCCCGTGTCTGCATTGGTCTTGCTCCCAGAACCCAAAGATGTGCAGGATCGGTGGATTGGCCACGCTGAATTGCCCTTAATTTAAAAAACAATATTTAGATGTACACTTGTGATCCCAAGGCATACAAGACTATGGGCCAAGTGCTGGAAAATGGGATTAGAATAGTTGGAGGTTGTTTTTGGCCAGCGCAGACTCGATGGGCTGAAGGGCTTTTTGTGTGTTGTATGACTCTATGACTCTGCCCGGTGATTCTGCAATCATATCTGTTGAAGAAAGCAGAAAGTTCATGGAACCAATGATGTGCCATCCTCTGATTCTGATAATGATGGGAGAAGTAGTTCCGGTTCAGCACCATTTAAAGGAACAATGTCAATGCAATTCAACACATCCATCATGGACACTCTTAGACACTGGCTTCACCTTGGTATATCTTTTAAAAAATAAATTTAGAGTGTCCAATTATTTTTTTCCCAATTGAGGGGCAATTTAGTGTGGTCAATCGACCAGTCCTGCACATCTTTGGGTTGTTGGGGTGAGGTCCATGCAGGCATGGAGAGAATGTGCAAACTCCACATTTACAGTGACCCAGGGCCAGGATGGAATCTGGGACCTCGCACTGTGAGACAGCAGTGCTAACCGCTGTGCCACCGTGTCGCTCATTTCACCTTGGTACATCTGAAAGTAAAGAAGGAAAGTTGAAATCTGGAAAGCACAAATTGCATAAGCCTATATTATTAAATGGAGATGAAAGCTGTGATTACAAAGACTCCGGTGAAGAGGTAAAAACTGTTAAAACAAAAAATGATGCATGTACAGCCAACCAACTCTGCAAAGATTGAACCCTCCGCTTTTCTTATCACTGAAAGTAACGATATGAATGAAAAAAGAGGGGTTGAAGAGTGTTTACTGGTTAAAAAGGAACCAAATATTTCCCTCAGCATTGACAACACTGCTGGTAGTTTAACTACAGAATATCCTCAAAATTTGGAGAAACATTATTGGACAATCAGAAAAGACTGGCTGCATTACACAAGAGACAGAAATGCAGAAAAACTCATTCAGGGGGCCCTCTCTAATTGGACAGTCAGAAACCTGACAAAGGGAAGCATATTGCCTTTGACTTTGAATAAAAGAGTGAAAACAGGCCACTGTTTGAAGGTATTAGAGTGAGTTCTAAAACCAAATATACAATCCTATCTGCAGGAGAAGAACAGAGAGAAGGCCTAGTAAAGGTACGGAACAAATGTAGAAAGAGTTGTAGGGAAACACCAGGGGGCACTCTGTTAACTGATTATGGTATAGACTAAAGAAACTCTGAACCAATAATGCCACGTCCGTCTAGATTGAAACCACGGAGACCGTCTCAGTTAGAGACTAAAATACAATGCATGTTGGATATGTTGCAGAAACAAGCAAAAATGCTGTGATCTACAGAATACCAAGTAGCGTTTGGGAGATTGAAGGCAGTATTAATGGACGAACCGGTGCTAGGCACCGTGGACTTTTCAGACTATTTAAAGTAGCCACAGATGCCAATGACCGAAGGGTAGAGGCACTGCTGCTACGAAACGACGATGCAGGAGTAGAGAGCCAGTGGGATATTTTTCAGAGAAACAAATAAAGTATTCCACCATTGAAATGGAAGCATTGCTACTAGCCCTTCAGCACTTTGAAGTATATGTCCGACAAGATAATGAACAAAGTTTAGTTTCCGCAGACCATAATCTGCTTGTGTTTATAGAGAAGTTTAAATCCCGGAACGCAAGATTATTCCGTTAACGTTTTTTTTATTACAACAGTTCAGTGTTAAAATTGTTAACATCCCTGGAAAGGATAATGTGACTGTGGATGCTTTGTCACAGATTTAAGGACTGACTAGTTACCAATGCAGAGATTGGGAAGGGAACTTATATAATGGGGATGGATGGTCGGATATGTGTTGGTGATTTATGTCTTGCATACCTCGCAATGAAACATCCATTCCCTGATGTTTCATTCCTATTAGGGAGGGAGCTATGTAAGAGTCCTTCCTGTTGATTTCCCTTTATTCCACCTTTTTTTTTTGCTGTTATTATTTTGATCCATGCATGCTTAACGGACGTATATCTTTAAGTCGAGCACGAGAAGTGAGGAATTCAGAAGTTACAAAAGAGAACACTCTGCTAGCTTTGTCAGCAAAGTCAGGCTTTGTGGCACCCGAGAGATGGGGTGGGACTCGTTCAATTGGTTGGCTAATGGCCAATGAATTAGCCAAAATGCCCCGTTCTAAATACTTCTTAAATGATGAGGGTCTCTGCCTCCACACCCTTTCAGACAGCAAGTTCCAAATCCCAGGTCTGGGAAAAGGACAGGCATGGCCAGGGAGCTGGCAACATTCATGGAGGCGGTGGACCCATGGCGGTTTGTACACCCCAGCGAGAAGGAATTCTCGTTCTTTTCGCCGGTCTACAAGGCATATTCAAGGGTGGACTTCTTTGCAGCGGGGAAAACGGTGCTTCCAGGAATAGTAAGAGCGGAATATTCCATGATAGTTATCTCCGACTACGCTCCATATTACATGAATGTGAGACTGGAGACAGGCCGTGCCAACGGCCCACGTGGAGGTTGGACACGGATCTTCTGGTCAACAAGGTCTTCTGCCAGAAAATATCACAAGCTATAGGCGAGTACATTGCGAACAACTGGAACGGTGAAGTCTCACCTTCCGGTGTCTGGGAGGCACTGAAAGCCGTGATTAGGGGAGAAATTATAGCATACAAGGCACAGAGAGATAGGGAAGAGAGGGCGGCCCATGCAGGACATATTCGTATATTGAAGGGCACCCTGCCTCCTACACTAACACAGGCCACAATATCGCTGGTACCCAAAAAAGACAAGGACCCGACAGAATGTGTATCATATAAACCCATCTCACTGCTGAATGTAGCTGTATAGATACTCGCAAAAGACCTGGCCAAGAGACTGAAGGACTGCGTACTAGAGGTGGTCGCAGAGGATAAGACGTGTTTTGTCAAGGGTAGGCAGCTAACTGTGAACATCAGGCGGCTGCTGAATGTAATAATGACCCCTTTCGGGGAGAGAACACTAAAGGACGCGGAAAAGGCCTTCAACCGAGTCAAATGGAAGTACCTCATCGAGGTGCTGGAGCGGTTTGGGCTAGGGACAGAATTCACCTCATGGGTGAAACACTCGTGCAGCAACCCCAAGGCGAGCGTTTGAACCAACACCACCAACTCTGAATACTTCCAGCTACACAGGCACAAGGCAGGAATGTCCACTATCCCCGCTCTTATTCCCTGCCCTGGCAATTGAATCACTGGCGATCACCCTGAGAGATGAGAAAAGCTGGAAGGATACAAGAGGAGACCGAGAGCGCAGAGTATCACTCTATGCAGATGACCTGCTCCTCTACGCCTCGGACCTACAGATCGTCTGAAAACAATCATGCAACTTCTTTTTTTTTAAATAAATTTAGTATACCCAATTAATTTTTTCCAATTGAGGGGCAATTTAAGGTGGCCAATCCACCGATCCTGCACATCTTTTAGGTTGTGGAGGCGAAACCCACACAGACACGGGGAGAATTTGCAAACTCCACACGGCCAGTGATCCAGAAACTGGGATCTCGGCGCCGTGAGGCAGCAATGCTAACCACTGCACCATCGTGCTGCCCAGAGCAACCATGCAACTTCGGAGAGAGTTCGGAGCATTCTCGGGCTACAAACTCAACCTGGGCTCGTCATCTTAGAAGAACTGACAAAGGACCTGGAGGGACAGGAGTTGAGACACCTCCAAATTAAACACTTTCTCCCTAAGGAGATGGCAAGGTACCCCAGGGCTTCGAGGGAGAGAGAGAGACACATCTAGAGGAGTTAATCAACACGGACAATATGGAGGGGGAGAACTGTGGGGAAAATATAAGGATGGTTACTAGACAGGGCAAGACTACCACTGGATGGAACTAGCTGGAAATGGGAAGACGAACTGGGGGCGGACGTGGGTCTGGGACTTCAGAACGAAGCACTGAACAGGGCCAACTCCAACTCCTCCTGCACTAAGCCTTATGCAGTTTAAAGTGGTGCACAGAGCCCACATGACTCAAACCCGAATGAACAGGTTCTTCCCAGAGGTGGGAGATAAATGTGAATTGTGCAGGAAGGCCTGGCCAGCCACATCCATATGTTCTGGGCATGCCCCAGACTGTCTGGTTCTGGACAGCCTTCTTCGAGGTAATGCCCAAGGTTGTTGGGGTGAGTGTAGAACTGTGCCCACGGGTGGCAGTCTTAAGGATTTTGGACCAGCCAGTCCTTCATATGGGGAAGAGAGCCAACGTCCTGGCTTTTGCATTCCTGATCACACGCTGGAGCACCCTGCTCAGCTGCCGATCAGCAGCACCATCCACAGCTGCAGACTGTGTCATGGGGGCGTTCCTTTAAGAAATGTTTTTGTCTTATCACATGGCTTCAGTGATGTCATTGTGTGGGTGGAGCTGGGCTGTGGCTCTGCATTTTACTTTCATTATGACTTTGACCTGGTTTTGTATTGCACCGGTTGGAAAGATGTGTCTCTCTATCTTCAGTTTAAAAGCTGTTTCCAGATGACCTGATAACTTAAAAATGATAGCTGTTTTCTGGAAGGAATTCAAGCCTACTGTTTTGGAAAGGAAACAGGCGTATCCATACCAGGCCTTAAAGACAGTAAGAGTTCCATATGCTGGGCCACACCTTTGAAAAGGGGTTTCAGGTTTATGGGATCCTTTTATTAAATTGAAACAGTTAAAGGGCGCAATGTACTAAGGGCTGTACATAGATTACTG
Source organism: Scyliorhinus canicula (assembly GCF_902713615.1). Lineage (NCBI taxonomy): Eukaryota > Metazoa > Chordata > Chondrichthyes > Carcharhiniformes > Scyliorhinidae > Scyliorhinus > Scyliorhinus canicula. Next base: position 72,886,451 of record NC_052157.1, read on the forward strand.
TAGCTGTGTGGGGTATTTATGTTTGTAGTTGATAAAAATGCTTACTGTGTTTGTTTATAAAAATGTTAACTAAATTTGTAGAATAAAGCTTTTTGATTAAAAGTGCTTGAGGCCTCTGTTGAATAACACCTGAAAGGTAGGCCCTTGTGCTCCTCGTAACCAGAATCAATAAACAGTTGTAGGTCAGGTGAACTCCATGATATACTTTGGAGTTTTCTAAACCTTGGCCCATAATAACTGGCTGACAGACCCGTAGGAATTTCTCTACCTGAAGAAAATCAAGTACACCATCTGAGGATCAGACGAGGGCATCCATAAAGCATGGGGGTCATTCATCAACCTGTTCCAAGACCTGTTTGAGGCTAATAATGACCAGGAAGAGGGAGGGGGGGGGGGGGGGGGGGGGGGGGGGGAGAGGCTCTGGGTCACTGTTCGTGTGGAGTTTGCACATTCTCCCCATGTTTGCGTGGGTTTTGCCCCCACAACCAAAAATATGTACAGGCTCGGTGGATTGGCCATGCTAAATTGCCCCTTAATTGGAATAAATTAATTGGGTATTCTAAATTTATTTTTTAAAAAGAGAGCAAGGAAGACAAGGGAGGGGGTCAGAGGTGGGGGAATCCCAAAGAAGGCACAATACGAAGCATAGGCGAGAATAGGAAGGACCATGCACCCCCCCCCACCTCCAAACAACAAAGAATTACACTCCCACGGGGGGGGGGGGGGGAGGCGAATTGTGTAATTACACGTCAAACTATTATACTGTTGTGGTGAATGTAATAAAGATGTATATATGTTAATTCACACTGTCTTTGTAAGCGCAGTAGTGCTATCCTACTACTAGGGGGAGTAGCGCTGGGAGCACTCAGGAACTTGTACTGGGCTCCACCCTCGGCTCCGCCCACGACTCCTCCCCCTAGTGCAGCTGTATAAATATCCGTGTCCAGAGTCAGCCTGAGTTCACTGCGAGTTCATCGACAGGTAATAGGCTGGCTCTGAAGTAAGTCAATTAAAGCCTAGATTCACATCGGAAACACGTGTCTGGTGAATTGATGGTTCCATCAATTTAATCGACTTAAGAACAGTAAAGATCGATTATGGAGTCGGCCCTCAAGCCTGGACGCCTGGAACTCAACCCGCAGGATGCAGAGGCGAAAGAAACCTTCTCCCACTGGATCCGGTGCTTCAAGGCCTACCTGGCCGAAGCGAGCACAGCCGAAACGACAGAGGATCAGAAGCTGAGTCTACTGCACGCGAGAATGAAACACAGAATCTCTGCGCAACTAAACTCGGCCACTTCATATACTGCGGCGCTAGCAGTTCTCGAAAAAATGTATGTAAGGCCCATTAATGAGGTTTACGCTCGCCATGTGTTCACGACTCGCCACCAGCGGCCTACGGAATCACTCGCCGAATTCCTAAGGGAACTTAATAATTTGTCCAATGACTGTAATTACCAAGCGGTTACCGCGGCTGAACACAGGGAATTGGCGGTACGCGATGTTTTTGTAGCGGGCCTCAGGTCTAACTATGTGCGCCAACGACTGCTGGAAAAGGGGGCCCAGGACTTAGAAACGACTGTGGAAGCTGCTACCACAATGGAGGTCTCCTTCCGCAGCCTTAACTCGTTCCCCGCAGACCCCGCGACCCAATCATGGGCCCCCGACGAGCGACTCCCACAGGCCTGTGCTACACGGCCGCCCAGCCACCATGCTGCCCCAGCCAGCCATTATGCTGTTCCAGCCAGCCACTATACTCCAGCCTGCCGTTTCTGCGGCCAGAACAAGCACCCGTGGCAGCACTGCCCGGCCCGCAACGCGACCTGCAGCAGCTGCAGGAGAAAAGGGCATTACGCAAGAGTGTGCCTCGCAAAAAGGGCCCCAGCTTCCAACTCCCCGGCGACTCGCTGTAATCACTCCCTGACTCGCAGCCCCGCGGGGCCCGAAACGCTGCGGCCTATGCCCCGACTCCGCCCCCTCCAGCCACGTGCGATCCATGGGGGCCGCCATCTTGGAAAACCTCCACCACACGGCCGGCCACGTGCGACTCATGGGGGCCGCCATCTTTGACACCATCTTCCTCGCCACCCGCCACGTGCGACTCATGGGGGCCGCCATCTTGGACGCCATCTTCCTCGCCGCCCACCACGTGCGATCCACGGGCCCCATCGGCATCTCCGCGCTCGGACAACTCAGAGGAATTCGAATTAGACTATGAACTCAGAGGGCAGTCATCATGGGGCCACTCCAGCACAGCTGATCGAGCCGCCGACTACCCGCAACTCAGCGCGGTCACCCTGGACCATCACGACCAAAGAATCTACGAAACTCGATGGCAAAGGTCCATATCAACGGGTACAAAATGCCATGCCTCTTTGACTCCGGGAGCACTGAGAGCTTCATACATCCAGACCTGGTAAAACGCTGTTCGCTCCCCGTTTTCCCCGCGCAGCAAACTATCTCGCTCGCTTCAGGCTCCCACTCGGTCCAGATCCAGGGGCGCACTGCCCGACACTCACAATCCGAGGCGCTAGTTACTCGAAATTCAAACTCTACGTTTTGCCCGAACTCTGCGTGCCACTCTTATTAGGCCTAGACTTCCAATGCAACCTCAAGAGCCTCACCCTCAGCTGCGGAGGGCCCCCGCCCCCACTCACGATCTGCAGCCTCGCTACGCTGCGAATTCCCCCCCTCCTCTCTTTGCCAATCTCACTAAGGACTGTAAACCCGTAGCCACTCGTAGCAGGCGGTATAGCCTGCAGGATAGGGTATTTATCAGAGCAGAGGTCTGAAGGCTACTCAGTGAGGGGGTTATAGAGGCCAGCAACAGTCCCTGGAGAGCTCAGGTGGTGGTCGTTAAGACCGGGGAAAAATTTTGTATGGTGGTCGACTACAGTCAGACTATAAATAGATTTACGCTCCTCGACGCGTATCCCTTCCCCAGGATTGCAGATATGGTAAACCAGATCGCCCAGTACCGGCTCTTTTCCACGGTGGATCTGAAGTCTGCATACCACCAGCTCCCAATCCGCCCGGAGGACCGCCACTACACGGCATTCGAGGCCGATGGCCGCCTCTTCCATTTCCTCCGGGTCCCTTTCGGCGTCACCAATGGGGTCTCGGTGTTCCAACGAGCAATGGACCGAATGGTGGACCAGTACGGGCTGCGGGCCACATTTCCGTACTTGGACAATGTCACCATCTGCAGCTATGACCAGCATGACCACGACGCCAACCTCCACCGTTTTCTCCAGACGGCACAGAAACTGAATCTCACATACAACAAGGAGAAATGCGTTTTCCGCACATCCAGACTAGCCATCCTCTGCTATGTCGTGGAAAACGGAGTCCTGGGCCCCAACCCGATCCGTATGCGCCCCCTCTTAGAACTCCCTCCCCCTCATTGTCCCAAGGCCCTCAAACGGTGCTTGGGATTTTTTTCCTACTGCGCCCAGTGGGTCCCTCAATACGCGGACAAAGCCCGCCCACTCTTTAGGACCACACGATTTCCCCTGTCAGCCGAGGAAAGCCAGGCCTTCGACGGCATCAAGGAGGACATCGGCAAAGCGGCCATGCAGGCGGTGGATGAATCCACCCCATTCCAGGTAGAGAGCGACGCCTCAGAGGTAGCTGTTGCAGCCACGTTAAATCAGGCAGGGAGACCAGTTGCATTTTTCTCCCGTACCATCTCCGCTTCAGAACTCCGACACTCTTCCGTCGAGAAAGAAGCACAAGCCATTGTGGAGGCTATCCGTCACTGGAGGCACTACCTCGCAGGTAGGAGGTTCACCCTCATCACCGACCAAAGATCGGTTGCCTTCATGTTCGACAACTCGCAAAGGGGCAAAATAAAAAAACCACAAAATTCTGAGGTGGAGGATCGAACTCTCCACCTACAATTACGATATCAAATATCGACCCGGGAAGCTCAACGAGCCTCCGGATGCACTATCCCGCGGGACATGCGCCAGCGCGCAGATCGACCGATTAAAAGTCATCCACAATGACCTCTGCCACCCGGGGGTCACCCGGCTCGCCTACTACATCAGAGCCCGAAACCTGCCTTTCTCCAACGAGGAGGTAAAAGCGGTCACCAGGCATTGCCCGATCTGTGCGGAGTGCAAACCGCACTTCTATAGACCAGACAGGGCCCACCTGGTCAAGGCTTCTAGGCCCTTTGAACGACTCGCGATTGATTTCAAAGGGCCACTCCCCTCAACTAACAAGAACGTTTACTTCTTAAATGTCGTAGACGAGTTCTCCCGGTTCCCATTCGCTATCCCGTGGCCCAACATGACCTCCCACACAATCATTAAGGCCCTGCATAGCACCTTCACTCTGTTTGGTTTCCCCAGCTACGTACACAGCGACCGGGGTTCGTCCTTCATGAGCGACGAGCTGCGTCAGTACCTGCTCGACAAGGGCATTGCCTCGAGCAGGACTACCAGCTACAACCCCAGGTGGAACGGGCAGGTGGAAAGGGAGAGCGCGACGGTCTGGAAGACCGTCTTACTGACCCTCCGGCCTAGAAAGCTCCAAGCCTCCCAGTGGCAGGAAGTCCTCCCAGACGCTCTCCACGCTATTAGGTCCCTTTTGTGCACGGCGACCAACCAGACCCCCCCCCCCCCCCCCGAGAGGCTCTTCATTTTTTCCAGGGGCACTACCACGGGGGTCTCCCTTCCGGCATGGCTGAGGACGCCGGGCCCCGTACTTCTGAGGAAACACGTCAGGGCGCACTAAACCGACACCCTTGTTGAGAAGGTGCGCCTGCTCCACTCCAACTCCCAGTACGCATTCGTTGAGTTCCCTGACGGCCGTCAGGACACAGTATCCCTCCGGGATCTGGCACCCGCCGGATCCAGCGCCCCCTCTACCCCCACAGAAGGATCTCTCACTCTACACTCCATGCTGCCGCCCCCTTGCGCTCCCGAGCCCACGAGCTCGCTCCACCAGTTCCGCGCCCCCGCGCCGGCCAGCCCCCACCGTCCCAGTCTCCGGTCGAACCAGGAGAGTATGAAGCTCGGATACAACCCTACCTGGAGTCCGCCATCGTACCCCAGCACACAACACCCATCCAGCCACCGCAAGAGGCTGCAACCCCGGTGCTCCGCAGATCTCAGCGGGCAATTCGACCACCGGACAGACTGACTTTATAGACCACCACCCCCGCCGGACTTGATTTTTTTGCAGGGGGTGAATGTGGTGAATGTAATATAGATGTATATATGTTAATTCACACTGTCTTTGTAAGCGCAGTAGTGCTATCCTACCACTAGGGGGAGTAGCGCTGGGAGCACTCAGGAACTTGTACTGGGCTCTATCCTTGGCTCCGCCCACGACTCCTCCCCCTAGTGCAGCTGCATAAATACCCTTGTCCAGAGTCAGCCTGAGTTCACAACAAGTTCATCAACAGGGAACAGGCTGGCTCTGAAGTAAGTCGATTAAAGCCTAGATTCACATCGGAAACACGTGTCTGGTGAATTGATGGTTCCATCACTGTTAAAGTTAGAAATGCCAAAAAAAATTTAAAACATAAATTGAGTGGGAAAAAATGTTAAAAGTAATAATAGATAAATAAAAAGTAATTGTGTTTAAATTTGCAAACCTGTTAACTGTAATTATTGGGCAGCCAAGGCCCAAAGACCTTTCGAACGATTATTGCTTCATTCATATGTGTTGTGACTCTGGGTCAAGGGAGGCTGGAATTGACGGTGCGCTAGCCCAGGGTGTCGTAAAATTGCATTGACTCCATCTACACCTCCCGCTGCCTGGGGAAAGAGGGCAGCATAATCAAAGACCCCCCCCCCCCAACCCGGCTTACTCACTCTTCCAACTTCTTCCACCGAGCAGGAGATATAAAAGTCTGAGAACATGGACAAATAGATTCAAAAACAGCTTCTTCCGCGCTGTTACAAGACTCCTAAACGACCCTCTTATGGACTGACCTGATTAATAATACTTTCCACTGTACCTCGGTACACGTGACAATAAATCCAATCACAGCGCCAGGGTCTCGATTCAAGTCTTGGGTGGCTGACTTTGTGGAGTTTGCACATTCTCCCCGTGTCTGTGTGGGTTTCCTCCGGGTGTTCGGGTTTCCTCCCACGGTCCAAAGATATGGAGTTTATGTGGATTGGCCATGATCATTACGTGGGTTTATGGGGATAGGGCAAGTGAGCGGATTGAGGGAGGAGTGCTCTTTCGAAGTGTCTGTGCGGACTCGATGGGCCAATGGCCTCCTTCTGCACTGTATGGATTCTATGGAACTAACGGCTTGGCGTCAGAGGAATTCTGGGGTCCAGGGTGGCATGGGGTAGCATCTGCCCAGGAGACCAGATCGAACTCGGGGTAGAACCGGGGCGGGCGGGGAGTGGGGCGCGGCTGATGTTAACGTTGAGGTCGGTGGGGGATTGTTAATACCGTACTAAGCTCCCTTGTCTTGCCTCGCGCTTATTGGCAGGTAAAGGAAGCTCACTTCAAAGCCCACCCAGATTGGAAGTGGTGTAACAAGGACCGCAAGAAATCAAGCTCCGACGTCAAAACCGTCATGGCCGGTCCAGGTGCCGTCAGGTGTAAGGACCAACGGGAACGCAGCATGTCGGAGACTGGCACCCTCTCCGCTGCCACAGGTACATCATCCCAGAGGGAGCTCTTAGCACCCCTGACACATGGAGCGTGGGAGGGGACTTGAAACCAGAGATTGTGGGGGAATTGGGAGGGGGCGGTAATCCCGAGTTTGGGAGCGGGGTTGGGGTGAGTGGATAAGTGTGTTCGGGGGAGGGGGAGTTTGGGGTGAGGGTGGGAGCGAGGAGGAGGAAGTTGATCTTTTGGCTGGAGCTTAGCCAGAGAATGAGTGCACGACTAGCTCCCTTCCAGGTGCGGAGCTCTCTCGTGGACACACCCCAAATCGCTAATGCCATATGTAACGGGGGGCGGGGGGCACAAAGCTGGTTTAGAGGTCAGGGCACTGCTCGATCAACGTCCTTTGGGTTTCCTTTGTCCCATTCAGCTGGAATGCGGATGAGCACTGGATCATGGGAGGCTATTCAGCCCCTCTCGAGCCTATTGAACAGGAAGAGGCCCATTCAGCCCCTCGCGAGCCTTTTACATAGGGACAAGGGGAAACCCACCTCTCGAGCCTGTTGCACAGGAACAGGAGAAGGCCATTCAACCCCCCTCGAGCCTGTTACACTGGAACAGGAGGAGCCCCATTCAGCCCCTTTGGAGCCTATTGCACAGGAACAGAAGACCATTTGTCCTCCTTTCAAGCCTGTTTCACAGAAACAAGAGGAGACCATTCGGCCCCTCTCGTGCATGTTACACAGGGACAGGAGGAGGCTATTTAACCCCCTCAAGCCTGTTACACAGGAGGAGGAGATACCCACTTGACCCCTCATGAGTCTATTACACAGGAACAGGAGAAGGCCATTCAGCTCCCTTTCCAGCCTGTTACACAGGAACAGAAGGAGACCATTCAGCCTCTCACGCAAGCCTTTTACACAGACAGGAGGAGGCCCATTCATCGCCTCTCGAGCCTGTAAATAGGAGAAGGCCATTCAACCCCCCCAAACCTGTTGCACATAGATAGAAGGAGGCCCATTCAGCCCCTTCTCGAGCCTGTTGCATGGAAACAGGAAGAGACCCATTCAGCCGCCCCCCCCCCCATCGAGCCTGTTACTCAGGAGGAGGAGGGAGGCCATTCAGCCCCTCTGGTTACTGTCACACAGGGACAGGAAGTTATTTGCAGTGGGTGACGGGTTAGGGAGTCTGGATGGCTCTAGCTTTGCAGCTTGTTGATGTTTGTCTCTCTCTCGGTGCAGTTTCCTCTGAGATGGGACCCGACAGCCACGGGCCGCCGTGCTCCGAATCAAAACCCATTTCCCTGCTGCTGGAGCCCGAGCGCAGCCTGCACCCTGGGGCAGTGAGCACGCAGCTGACCAGGCCGAGGGCCTTCTCCCACAGTGGTGTGCACAGCTTGGAGAAATGCGAGAGGAACAGCGAGGCACTGGTGGAGCTCGCACAGGTAGCAGGGGCGGGGGAGGTGCAGGAGCGGTTGGGACATTGTCAGATTGGGGAGAACTGGGGTTGACAGTCGAATGGGAATAAGCTGAAATCTATTAAACCCATAAATGTTGATGTTCCAAGAGACTTGGGTGTGTGCTTGTACAAGGAACGCAGAAAGTTAACACGCAGGTGCAGCCAGCAACGATGAAGGTAAATGGCATATTGGCCGTTACTGTAAGGCGATTGGAGTACAGCAATAAAGAGGTATTGCCACAGCTGTACAGGGTTTGGTGAGACCACATCTGGAATACTGTGTGTGGTTTCGACATCCCTATCCAAGGAAGGACAAACCTACCTTGGCAGAGGTGCAACGAATATTCACTAAATTGATTTGAGATGAGGGGGATGTCCTCCTGGTGAGAGTCGAGTAAAATGGCATTTATATTCTCTCCTGGAGGTTAGAAGAATGAGAGGTGATCTTATTGAACACTAGATTCTGAAGGGGCACGCAAGGATGGACACTGAGATCGTTTCTGCTGGTCATGGAATCTCAAACACGAGGGACAAGGTCTCTGGGTAAGGGGGGCGATCATTTAGGACTGAGGATGAGGAGACATTTCTTCACTAGAAGGGTTGCGACTCTTTGGAATCCTCTACCCCAGAGGGTTGTGGATGCTACTTTGTTGAATATCGAGTCATAGAATTTACAGTGCAGAAGGAGGCCATTTAAGGTTGGGGTAGATCGATCTCTGTCTTCCTGGTATTGAGGGGATATGGGGAGCGACCAGCAAAACTGGAGTTGTACCCCAAGATCAGCCACTATTGTGCTGAATAATGGAGAAGGTTCGATCAGCCGAATGGTCTGCTCCTGTTTCTTGTGGCCAGAGGAACGAGCAAGGGGGCAGTGAGGGGGCGTCGGGGCAGTGAGGGGGCGTCGGGGCAGTGAGGGGGCGTCGGGGCAGTGAGGGGGCGTCGGGGCAGTGAGGGGGCGTCGGGGCAGTGAGGGGGCGTCGGGGCAGTGAGGGGGCGTCGGGGCAGTGAGGGGGCGTCGGGGCAGTGAGGGGGCGTCGGGGCAGTGAGGGGGCGTCGGGGCAGTGAGGGGGCGTCGGAAGGGAAAACATCGTGGGGGACGAAGGGGAAATCGGGTTGGCACCAGGGCCGGTCGGGCGCACCAGGCGTGTCGTCGGGGACTGTGAGGGAGGGTGGGATTGGCACCGGGGGCGTCGAGTAACTGCTGTTGTCACCTGCCTGGTATTGCAGAGAAGACGTGAATTGTGTGATCACTCTCTCCCCCTTCTCCCTCTCTACTCCTTATCCCTCTCTACCCTTTCTCCCTCTCTCCCCCTTCTCCCTCTCTCCCCTCCTCTTTCTCTACCCCTTATCCCCCTCTACCCCTTCTCCCTCTCTACCCTTCTCCCTCTCTACCCCTTCTCCCTCTCTCTCCATTCTCCCTCTCTACCCCTTCTCCCTCTCTCACTCTTCTCCCTCTCTTCCCCCTTCTCCCTCTCTCCCCCTTCTCCCTCTCTCCCCCTTCTCCCCCTCTACCACTTCTCCCCCTCTCGCCCGTTTCCCCCCTCCCCCTCTTCCCCCTCTCCCCCTTCTCCCTCTCTACCCTCCTCCCTCTCCCCTTCTCCCTCCCTACCCTTTGTCCCCCTCTACCCCTTCTCCCCCTCTACCCCTTCTCCCCCTCTACCCCTTCTCCCCCTCTACCCCTTCTCCCCCTCTACCCCTTCTCCCCCTCTACCCCTTCTCCCTCTCTCCCCTTCTCCCTCACTCCCCCTTCTCCCTCTCTCCCTCTTCTCCCTCTCTCCCCCTCTCCGCCATCTCCCCCCCCCTTATCCTCCTCCCATTCTCTCTCCCTACCCATACTCCCTCTCTACTCCTCCCTCTCCCCCTTCTCCCTCTCTACTCCTTCTCCCCCTTCTCCCTCTCCCCCTACTCCCTCTCGCCCTTCTCCCCCTCTCCGCCTTCTCCCTCTCCCCTTCTCTCTCTACCCCTTCTCCCTCTCTACCCTTTCTCTCTCTCTACCCCTTCTCCCTCTCTATCCTTTCTCCCTCTCTACCCCTTCTCCCTCTCTACTCCTCCCTCTCTCCCCCTTTCCCCTTCTACCTCTCCCCCTTCTCCCTCTCCCCTTCTCCCTCTCCCCTTCTCTCTCTCCCCTTCTCTCTTTCTACCCCTTCTCCCTCTCTACCCCTTCTCCCTCTCTCCCCTCCTCCTTCTCTACTCCTTATCCCCCTCTACCCCTTCTCCCTCTCTACCCCTTCTCCCCCTCTACCCCTTCTCCCTCTCTCCCCTTCTCACACTTCTCCCCCTCCCCCTTCTATCTCTCTCACCCTTCTATCTCTCTCCCCCTTCTCCCTCTATCTCTCTCACCCTTCTATCTCTCTCCCCCTTCTCCCTCTCTCCCCCTTCTCCCTCTCTCCCCCTTCTCCCCCTCTCCGCCTTCTCCCCCTCCCCCTTCTCTCTCTCTACCCATTCTCCCTCTCTCCCCTTCTCCCTCTCTCCCCCTTCTCCCCCTCTCCGCCTTCTCCCCCTCTCCGCCTTTTCCACCTCTCCCGCCTTTCCCCCTCTCCGCCTTTTCCCCCTCCCCCTTCTCTCTCTACCCATTCTCCCTCTCTACTCCTCCCTCTCTCCCCCTTCTCCCTCTCCCCCTTCTCTCTCTCCCCCTTCTCCCTCTCCCCCTTCTCCCTCTCCCCCTTCTCCCTTTCTCCCCCTTCTCCCCCTTCTCCCTTTCTCCCCTCTACCCTCTCCCCCTTCTCCCTCTCTCCCCTCTACCCTTCTCCCTCTCTCCCCCTCTTCCCCTTCTCCCTCTCTCCCCCTCTCCCCTTCTCCCTCTCCCCCTCTCCCTCTCTCCCTCTCCCTCTCCCCCTTCTATCTCTATCCCCCTTCTCCCCCTCTCCGCCTTCTCCCCATCTCCGCCTTCTCCCTCTCTCCCTCTTCTCCCTCTCTCCCCCTTGTCCCTCTCCCCCTTCTCCCTCTCTCCCCTTCTCCCTCTCTCCCCCTTGTCCCTCTCCCCTTCTCCCTCTCCCCTTCTCCCTCTCCCCCTTCTCCCTCTCCCCTTCTCCCTCTCCCCCTTCTCCCTCTCTCCTCTCCTCCTTCTCTACCCCTTCTCCCTCTCTACCCCTTCTCCCTCTATCCCTTCTCCCTCTCTACCTCTTCTCCCTCTCTACCCCTTCTCCCTCTCCCCCTTCTCCCTCTCTACTCCTCCCTCTCTCCCCCTTTCCCCTTCTCCTCCTTCTCTACCCCTTATCTCCCTCTACCCCTTCTCCCTCTCCCCCTTCTCCCTCTCTATCCCTTCTCCCTCTCTCCCCCTTCTCCCTCTCTATCCCTTCTCCCTCTCTCCCCCTCCTCCCTCTCTCCCCCTCCTCCCTCTCTCCCCCTCCTCCCTCTCTCCCCCTCCTCCCACTCTCCCCCTCCCCCTTCTCTCCCCCTTCTCCCTCTCTATCCCTTCTCCCTCTCTATCCCTTCTCTCTCTCTCCCCCTTCTCCCTCTCTCCCCCTTCTCCCTCTCTCCCCCTTCTCCCTCTCTCCCCCTTCTCCCTCTCTCCCCCTTCTCCCTCTCTCCCCTTCTCCCTCTCTCCCCCTTCTCCCTCTCCCCCCTTCTCCCTCTCCCCCCTTCTCCCTCTCCCCCTTCTCCCTCTCTACCCATTCTCCCTCTCAACTCCTCCCTCTCTCCCCCTTCTCCCTCTCCCCCTTCTCCCTCTCCCCCTTCTCCCTCTCCCCCTTCTCCCTCTCCCCCTTCTCCCTCTCTACTCCTCCCTCTCTCCCCCTTTCCCCTTCTCCTCCTTCTCTACCCCTTATCCCCTCTACCCTTCTCCCTCTACCCCTTCTCCCTCTCCCTCTTCTCCCTCTCTATCCCTTCTCCCTCTATCCCCCTTCTCCCTCTCTATCCCTTCTCCCTCTCTCCCCCTCCTCCCTCTCTCCCCCTCCTCCCTCTCTCCCCCTCCTCCCACTCTCCCCCTCCCCCTTCTCTCCCCCTTCTCTCCCCTTCTCCCCCCCTTCCTCCCTCTCTATCCCTTCTCTCTCTCTCCCCCTTCTCACTCTCTCCCCCTTCTCCCTCTCTCCCCCTTCTCCCTCTCTCCCCCTTCTCCCTCTCTCCCCCTTCTCCCTCTCTCCCCCTTCTCCCTCTCCCCCCCTGCTTCCCTCTCCCCCTTCTCCCTCTCTACCCATTCTCCCTCTCAACTCCTCCCTCTCTCCCCCTTCTCCCTCTCAACTCCTCCCTCTCTCCCCCTTCTCCCTCTCCCCCTTCTCCCTCTCCCCCTTCTCCCTCTCCCCCTTCTCCCTCTCCCCCTTCTCCCCCTTCCCTTCTCCCTCTCTACCCCTTCTCCCTCTCTACTCCTCACTCTCTCCCCGTTTCCCCTGTCTCCCTCTCTACCCCTTCTCCCTCTCTCCCCTCCTCCTTCTCTACCCCTCCTCCCTCTCCCCCTTCTCCCTCTCTACCCCTTCTCCCTCTACCCCTTCTCCCTATCCCCTTCTTTCTCTCTCCCTCCCCCTTCTCCCTCTCTACCCCTTCTCCCTCTCTATCCCTTCTCCCTCTCTCCCCCTCCTCCTTCTCTATCCCTTCTCCCTCTCTATCCCTTCTCCCTCTCTACCCCTTCTCCCTCTATATCCCTTCTCCCTCTCTCCCCCTCCTCCTTCTCTACCACTTCTCCCCTCTCTCCTCCTTCTCCCTCTCCCCCTTCTCTCTCTCTACCCCTTCTCGTTCTCCCCCTCTCCCCCTCTCCCCTTTCTCCCCCTCTCCCCCTTCTCCCTCTCCCCCTTCTCCCTCTCCCCCTTCTCCCTCTCCCCCTTCTCCCTCTCTCCCCCTTCTCTCTCTCCCCTTCTCTCTCTCCCCTTCTCTCTCTCTTCCCCTTCTCCCTCTCTCCCCCTTCTCCCTCTCTCCCCCTTCTCCCCCTCTACTCCTTCGCCCCCTCTCCCCCTTCTGCCTCTCCCCTTCTCTCTCTCTACCCCTTCTCTCTCTCTCCCCCTGTCTCTCTCTCTCTCCCCCTTCTCTCTCTCTCCCCCTTCTCCCACTCTCCCCCTCCTCCCACTCTCCCCCTTCTCCCTTCCCCCCCTTCTCCCTTCCCCCCTTCTCCCTCCCCCCCTTCTCCCTCTCTACCCCTTCCTTCTCTACCCTTCCTCCCTCTCTACGCCTCCTCCCTCTCTATGCCTCCTCCCTCTCTACCCCATCTCCCTATCAACTCCCTCCCTTCCCTTCTCCCTCTTTCCCCTTTCTCCCTCTCTACTCCTCCCTCTACCCCCTCCTCGCTCTCTACCTCCCTTCCTCTACCCCCTCCTTCCTCTACCCCCTCCTCCCTCTTTACCACTCCTCCCTCTCTACCCCCTCCTCCCTCTACCCCTCCTCCCTCTCTACCCCCTCCTCCCTTTCTCTTTCCCTCTGCCTCTCTCTACCCCTCTCCAGATGTGTTCAAACCCGTTGCCTTACCCCGGGGCCCGATCGCAGCACGCCTCCCCAGGAACACTGGGGTTCAGTTCCCAGCCTCCCAGCGACGGCGTGTCCTCCAGCAGCTCGCTGAGGGCATCCCACCCTCGACCATTTCGCTCCCAGCGGACCACCAGTGAGGACATGACCAGTGATGAGGAGAGGATGGTCATCTGTGAGGAGGAAGGCGATGATGATGTGATGGGTGAGTCGGGGAGCGGAGCAGTTGGGGGAGCATGGGTTTTGGATTGATCTAATCCTCTCTCTCGTACCAAAACCTCCCTGCTAAAGGTTGGGATAGACCAGTCTGCCAGGTTACTGGGTCAGGCTGAGGATTTGAACAGGAGGAGGCTATTCAGCCCCTCAAGGCTGTGACAGCACTCAGTGAGATAATGGGTGTCCTGTATTTTAACTCCATTAACTCCATGGCTCTGCATCTTTACCCAGTCAGAGAAAAAACAATCATTCTCCATCTTGAGAACTGAACGAATGAAATTGCTTCTGTGTTTCAGCTTTATCCAACTCCTACGTTATTTGACTACTTGCCCTGGGTTTCAGCAGGAACCCAGTCGCAGTTATGCAGGATGTTGCGGTCCTCTCTGCCACCCAAAGAGCTGGCACTGAGATGGTCTTGAGTTAATCCATACCCTGTATCTGAGCGTCCAAGATGGTGCTGTGACCCCAGGAAGGAACTGTGCTCTCTGAAGGGGGTGCGCAAGGGAAAGCGGAGAGAGCTGAGGGAACAGTGGCAAAGGAAGGGGGAACCATTCCGTTTAACGGTAATGATCCCCTTTCGGGGGAGCAATCCGATTCCCTTTCAGGAAAGGGATCACCTTTCCACGGAGGAGGGGAAGCGATCCCCTTTCGAGGGAGGGGGTAGCGGAGCAATACCGTATAAGGGGAGGAGGGACGAAAAGCCATCCCGTTTTAGGGGAGCAGGGGAATGATCCTGTTTTTAGGGACGAGGGGGAGGAGGAGCGACCTCATGGATCATGTTTTCGGGTGGTGTGTGACTTTGTTTTTGGTGAGGGTGGGTGGGAGTGACCCTGGTTATAGTGAGGGTGGGCGGGTGGGACCCTGTTTATGGTGAGGGCGGGTGTGACGCTGTTTATGGTGAGGGTGGGCGGGTGTGACCCTGTTTCTGGTGAGGGCGGGCGGGTGTGACCCTGTTTATGGTGAGGGTGGGCGGGTGGGACCCTATTTATGGTGAGGGTGGGCGGGTGGGACCCTATTTATATTGAGGGCGGGCGGGTGTGACCCTGTTTCTGGTGAGGGTGGGTGGGTGTGACCCTGTTTATGGTGAGGGTGGGTGGGTGTGACCCTGTCTCTGGTGAGGGTGGGCGGGTGTGAACCTGTCTCTGGTGAGGGTGGGCGGGTGTGACCCTGTCTCTGGTGAGGGTGGGCGAGTGGGACCCTGTCTCTGGTGAGGGCGGGCGAGCGGGACCCTGTCTCTGGTGAGGGCGGGCGAGCGGGACCCTGTCTCTGGTGAGGGCGGGCGGGTGTGACCCTGTTTATGGTGAGGGCGGGCGGGTGTGACCCTGTTTATGGTGAGGGCGGGTGGGTGTGACCCTGTCTATGGTGAGGGTGGATGTGACGCTGTTTATGGTGAGGGTGGGTGTGTGTGACCCTGTTTATGGTGAGGGCGGGTGGGTGTGACCCTGTTTATGGTGAGGGTGGGTGGGTGTGGCCCTGTTTATGGTGAGGGCGGGTGGGTGTGACCCTGTTTATGGTGAGGGCGGGTGGGTGTGACCCTGTTTATGGTGAGGGCGGGCGGTGTGGCCCTGTTTATGGTGAGGGCGGGTGGGTGGGACCCTGTTTATGGTGAGGGTGGGTGGGTGTGGCCCTGTTTATGGTGAGGGTGGGCGGGTGTGACCCTGTTTATGGTGAGGGCGGGTGGGTGTGACCCTGTTTATGGTGAGGGCGGGTGGGTGTGACCCTGTTTATGGTGAGGGCGGGTGGGTGTGACCCTGTTTATGGTGAGAGCGGGTGGGTGTGACCCTGTCTCTGGTGAGGGCGGGAGGGTGTGACCCTGTCTCTGGTGAGGGCGGGTGTGATGCTGTTTATGGTGAGGACGGGCGGGTGTGACCCTGTTTATGGTGAGGGCGGGCGGGTGTGACCCTGTTTATGGTGATGGAGGGCGGGTGTGACGCTGTTTATGGTGAGGGTGGATGGGTGGGACCGTGTCTCTGGTGAGGGCGGGTGGGACCCTGTTTATGGTGAGGGTGGGCGGGTGTGACCCTGTTTATGGTGAGGGCGGGAGGGTGTGACCCTGTTTATGGTGAGGGCGGGAGGGTGTGACCCTGTTTATGGTGAGAGCGGGCGGGCGGGACCCTGTCTCTGGTGAGGGCGGGCGAGCGGGACCCTGTCTCTGGTGAGGGTGGGTGTGACCCTGTTTCTGGTGAGGGCGTGCGGGACCCTATCTCTGGTGAGGGTGGGCGAGCGGGACCCTGTCTCTGGTGAGGGTGGGTGTGACCCTGTTTCTGGTGAGGGCGGGTGGGACCCTGTTTCTGGTGAGGGCGGGTGTGACCCTGTTTCTGGTGAGGGCGGGCGGGACCCTGTCTCTGGTGAGGGTGGGCGAGCGGGACCCTGTCTCTGGTGAGGGTGGGTGTGACCCTGTTTCTGGTGAGGGCGGGTGGGACCCTGTTTCTGGTGAGGGCGGGTGTGACCCTGTCTGGTGAGGGCGGGTGGAACCCTGTCTCTGGTGAGGGCGGGCGAGCGGGACCCTGTCTCTGGTGAGGGTGGGCGGGTGTGACCCTGTCTCTGGTGAGGGTGGGTGTGACCCTGTTTCTGGTGAGGGCGGGTGGGACCCTGTTTCTGGTGAGGGCAGGCGGGTGGGACCCTGTTTCTGGTGAGGGCGAGCGGGACCCTGTCTCTGGTGAGGGCGGGCGGGTGGGACCCTGTCTCTGGTGAGGGTGGGTGAGCGGGACCCTGTCTCTGGTGAGGGTGGGTGTGACCCTGTTTCTGGTGAGGGCGTGTGGGACCCTGTTTCTGGTGAGGGCGGGCGGGTGGGACCCTGTTTCTGGTGAGGGCGGGCGGGTGGGACCCTGTTTATGGTGAGGGCGGGCGGGTGTGAACCTGTTTATGGTGAGCGTGGGTGGGTGTGACCCTGTTTATGGTGAGGGTGGGAGGGTGTGACCGTGTCTCTGGTGAGGGTGGGTGGGTGTGACACTGTTTATGGTGAGGGTGGGTGGGTGTGACCCTGTTTATGGTGAGGGTGGGTGGGTGTGACCCTGTCTCTGGTTTGGGTGGGTGGGTGTGACCCTGTCTATGGTGAGGGTGGGTGGGTGTGGCCCTGTTTATGGTGAGGGCGGGCAGGTGTGACCCTGTTTATGGTGAGGGTGGGTGGGTGTGACCCTGTTTATGGTGAGCGTGGGTGGGTGTGACCCTGTTTATGGTGAGGGTGGGTGGGTGTGACCCTGTTTATGGTGAGGGTGGGTGTGATCCTGTTTATGGTGAGGGTGGGTGGGTGGGACCCTGTTTATGGTGAGGGTGGGTGGGTGTGGCCCTGTTTATGGTGAGGGTGGGCGGGTGGGACCCTGTTTATGGTGAGGGCGGGTGGGTGTGACCCTGTTTATGGTGAGGGCGGGTGGGTGTGGCCCTGTTTATGGTGAGGGTGGGTGGGTGTGGCCCTGTTTATGGTGAGGGCGGGCAGGTGTGACCCTGTTTATGGTGAGGGTGGGCGGGTGTGACCCTGTTTATGGTGAGCGTGGGTGGGTGTGACCCTGTTTATGGTGAGGGTGGGTGTGACCCTGTTTATGGTGAGGGTGGGTGTGATCCTGTTTATGGTGAGGGTGGGTGTGACCCTGTTTATGGTGAGGGTGGGTGTGACCCTGTTTATGGTGAGGGTGGGTGTGATCCTGTTTATGGTGAGGGTGGGTGGGTGTGGCCCTGTTTATGGTGAGGGTGGGCGGGTGGGACCCTGTTTATGGTGAGGGTGGGTGGGTGTGGCCCTGTTTATGGTGAGGGTGGGCGGGTGGGACCCTGTTTATGGTGAGGGTGGGTGTGACCCTGTTTATGGTGAGGGCGGGTGGGTGTGGCCCTGTTTATGGTGAGGGTGGGTGGGTGTGGCCCTGTCTATGGTGAGGGCGGGCGGGTGTGACCCTGTCTATGGTGAGGGCGGGCGGGTGTGACCCTGTTTATGGTGAGGGTGGGTGGGTGTGGCCCTGTTTATGGTGAGGGTGGGTGGGTGTGGCCCTGTTTATGGTGAGGGTGGGTGTGATCCTGTTTATGGCGAGGGCGGGTGGGTGTGGCCCTGTTTATGGTGAGGGTGGGTGGGTGTGGCCCTGTTTATGGTGAGGGTGGGTGGGTGTGGCCCTGTTTATGGTGAGGGTGGGTGTGATCCTGTTTATGGTGAGGGTGGGTGGGTTTGACCCTGTCTGTGGTGAGGGCGGGTGTTTGGTGAAGGCTGGCAATTTTTCTGCGTTACTTTTTGCCATGAGTGAACGGTTGTTCCCTTGACTCACTCTGCAGATGACCCCTACAGCACCGTTGATATCGACCTGAAATGCAAGGAGCGTGTAACCGATACTGACAGCGATGGGATGTCTGGTGACGAGGCTGAGAATAATGTAGGTGTCTTCTTCTCTCTATTGGTGTTTCTGCCTGTCCCCCTCTCATTCCTTGTCCCCTGCTTTCTCCCTCTCACTCTCTCACTTTCCTTTTATCTCCCATTAGTTGGCTTTTTTTTAAATAAGAGAATTATTTGAATGTTGGCGTTGCTGCAGTTGTGCAGAGCCTTGGTGTAACCATGCCTGGAGTATTGTGTGCAGTTTTGGTCACCTTCTCTAAGGAAGGATATATTTGTCGTAGAAGGAGGGTAACAGATTCACCAGACTGATGCCTGGAACGGCAAGAATCTGGAACTGAAAAGGTGGTTCCTCCAAATCAAATTATTTTAACAGCAAAGAAGGAGGCCATTCGGCCCATCATGCCTGCCCCAGCCCTCCAAACAAATGACTTGGTGCCAATTCACCTGCCTTTTCCCCATACCCCTGCAGATCACCTAATGCCCTCTCAAATGGCTCGATTGAACCTGCATCCACCACACTTCCAGGCAGAGTGTTCCAAACTCCAACCGTCTGTGGACAAGTTTTTTTTCCCGCAGAGTATTTGTTTTTCTTCGTTTTCTGTCCTTTTACGAGGAGGAACAGTTTTCAGATCAACCCTGTCCAGAACCCCCCCCCCATTCATGATACAGTAGTCCCCCGTTATACCTCGCTCCGCAATACCGCGGTTCGCGATATACCGCGGGGGGGCTGATGGACCACAACTGTCAGTTGTGTCAATTTCAGCGGCCGACTCACTTTGATCCGGAGAGGGAAGCTGCTCTCTCACTGAAACAATCAGCCGGCCGCTGAAATTGACACTGCCCGCTGCTCTCTCCCTCCAATCCAACTTTTAAGTTTTAATGTTTCTGATTGGAGGGAGAGAGCAGCCGGCAGTGTCAATTTCAGCGGCCAGCTGATTGTTTCAGTGAGAGAGCAGCTTCCCTCTCTGGATCAAAGTGAACCGTCCGCTGAAATTGACACTGCCCGCTGCTCTCTCCCTCCAATCAGAAACATTAAAACTTAAAAGTTGGATTGGAGGGAGAGAGCAGCCGGCAGTGTCAATTTCAGCGGCCGGCTCACTTTGATCCAGAGAGGAAAGCTGCTCTCACTGAAATAATCAGCCGGCCGCTGAAATTGACACTGCCGAGGGGGGGCGGGTGTTGGGGAGGGGAGAAGGGGGGGGCGGGTGTTTGGGGGGGGGGGAGAAGAGGGGGGGGGGCGGGTGTTTGGGGGGGGAGAAGGGGGGGGAGTGAAGGGGGGGAGGAGAAGGGGGGGACGGGTGTTTGGGGGGGGAGGAGAAGGGGGGGCGGGTGTTTGGGGGGGGGAGAGAAGAGGGGGGGGCGGGTGTTTGGGGGGGAGAAGAGGGGGGGTGGGTGTTTGGGGGGGGAGAAGA
>NC_052157.1:72906314-72927536 GCF_902713615.1 Scyliorhinus canicula
GGCTACCCCAAAGATCGCGACCCCCAGCCTGGTTCCGCCCTGGAACCGACCACCCTGGACAAAGACCCCGCCACCCCCTTCCAAAACCACTCCAACGCCGGACATGCCCAGAACATGTGGGTGTGGTTCGCCGGGCCTCCCGAACACCTCCCACACCTGTCCTCACCCCCAAAGAACCGGCTCATCCTGGCCCCAGTCATGTGCGCCCTATACAGAACCTTCAGCTGAATTAAGCTGAGCCGTGCGCAAGAAGAGACGAGTTCACCCTCCTTATGGCGTCCGCCCACGTCCCCTCGTCGATCTCCTCCCCTAACTCCTCCTCCCACTTCACATTCAGCTCTTCCACCGAGGCCTCCTCCTCCTCCTGCATCACCTGATAAATTGCCGAGATCCTCCCCTCACCGACCCACGTCCCCGAGAGCACCCTATCCTGCACCCCCCTAGGCGGCAGCAGCGGGAACTCCGCCACCTGCCGCTTGACAAACACCCTAATCTGCATATACCTAAAAGCATTCCCAGGGGGGTGGCCCCACTTCTCCTCCAACTCCTCTAAAGTCGCAAACTTCCCGTCGAGGAAAAGGTCCCCCATCCGCCTGATGCCTGCCCTGTGCCAACTCGAAAACCCACCATCTATTCTCCCTGGTGCAAACCGATGATTTCCCCGTATCGGGGCCCACACTGAGGCCTTCACTTCCCCCCCCCCCCCCCCCCCCCCCCCTCCCCCTATGCCGCCTCCACTGCCCCCAAATCTTGAGGGACGCCACCACTACTGGATTCGTAGAGTACCTTGCCGGGGGGAGTGGAAGCGGGGCTGTCACCAATGCCTCCAAACTCGTACCCACACAGGACGCCACTTCCAACCTCTTCCATGCGGCACCCTCCCCCTCCATCACCCACCCGCGAATCATCGCCACGTTCGCAGCCCACACAAGTAGGGCAACGCCAAGCCGCCTAGCTCCCTTCCTCGCTCCAGGAACACCCTCCTCACTCTCGGGGTCTTCCGCGCCCACACGAACCCCAGAATACTCTTATTAACCCTCTTTAAAAAAGCCTTCGGAATCAATATGGGGAGGCACTGGAAAAGAAACAACAACCTCGGGAGCACCATCATCCTAACCCGCCAAAGAGAGCGGCAGCGCATCCCACCTCCTGAACTCCTCCTCCATCTGTTCCACCAGCCTCGAAAGGTTTGCAGGGCCCCCCCCAGCTCCTAGCTATCTGGACCCCAAGATATCTAAAGCTCCTCTCCGCCCTCTTCAACGGGAGCTCTCCTATCTCCCTCTCCGGTCCCCCAGATGCAGCACAAACATCTCACTCTTCCCCGCGTTGAGCTTATAGCCCGGAAAATCAGAGGCCATAGGCGAGTACATTACTAATAACCAGAATGGGGAGGTCTCACCCTCCGTGTTCTGGGAGGTGCTGAAGGTTGTGATCAGGGGTGAAATTATCGCTTACAAAGCACAAAGAGGTAGGGAAGAGAGGGTAACTGTCTGTGCGAAGTCTGCACGTTCTCCCCATGTCTGTGTGGGTTTCCTCCGGGTGCTCCAGTTGGGAGCATACATGTTCACCAGGACTACCGGTGTCCCGTCCAGGACACCGCTGACCATGCGTGGGTGTCCTCCCACAGTCCAAAAATGTGCAGGTTAGGTGGATTGGCCATGCTAAATTGCCCCTTAGGGTGAGGTTACAGGAATAGGGTAGGGGTTGGGCCTGGGTAGGGGTGATCGTTCGAAGGTCAGTGCAGACGCGATGGGCCAAATGGCCTCCTCCTGCACTGTTGGGATTATGTTTGTGAGCCCCTGCACTCCAGGGTTTCCCTTTGTACAGGGACCCTCCAAAGTGGTTGCTTGCAGCACCATTTTGTGGCCTATTGTAGTTGGCCTAATGTCCTCTGTTTTTTGTTACCTATCTCCTCTGTGGTGTTATCACCGCCACCCCCAGTCCTCTTTTCTTCTCTCCCCCCCCCCCCCCCACCCTGTAGCTGCCCCCTTCTCTCTTCCCCCTTGTTTGTCCACCCATTCCCAATGTCTGCCCCCCCAGCCCTTGCCAGGCGCTATCCCCTTGTGGGGGATGCCTCGCGGCCTCGCTCTCCTGCACACCTCACGAATCTAGCTAGCTCGCTAGTGTGGTGGCCTTCCTCCCGGGGCTAGCTGTGCATCCTCCCGTCGCCCGATCCCTGGGCTTCTTGTCTGCCATTCCGTCACCTTCTCATGTGCTTTGCTGCACTGGTTCATACCTCCTTCTCTTTCTGCTCTCGTCCCCAGAACGAGACAGTACAATCCTGCGCTCAGTGGTGTTCTGACGTCATAATCAGCGGTGTCCTGGGCCGGGCACCGGTCCTCCTGGGGAACATGTATGCTCCCAACTGGGTGGACACGGAGTTTGTAAAGAAGACCAAGGGGGAAATCCCCGACACAGAATGTGACCCTGGGCAAGTGCATGGTCAATTCTATCCCCACAGGCCCCTGAGCCCCAACATAAGTGAATGAACCAATAATTTGTGTTTTCCGAAGATCTTTAACCCCTTGATCGCTCCAATCAGTTACAGACACCAGATTTATAAATAAAATATTAACAAACCATTTATTAATAAAAAGGAGAAAAGATGAACATATAAGGAAATGACAGAATAACGTCTACCAGACACCTAATCGCAAGATCCCGCCACAACCTCTGCCCAGACACACACAAGACAAACACCAGGTAAGGATCGGGGGGAATAAAACACAACAGGGATAAAAGGGGGTCGGTCTGAGATGAGTCTTCACTCTGTAGTTGCAGTTTCTGGGAAACAGGTTTACTCGAGAGGTTCAGGTTGGCGCAGTTCTGCCCTTCGACCACCAGATGGTATTTCACCTAAGAATTCCAGGTCAGTGCAGTTCTTATCGCCAGCCAGCAGATGGTGCTGTACACAGGATGATCAGGTCAGTGCACTTCTGCATTTCTACCACCAGATGGAACTTTCATCTCCCCATGAGAACAATGCAACTGGTCCTGGAGTTTGTAGCTTTTAGTTGCTTGATTCCTGTACAAGACCGATGGCTTTTATCACATGCTCCCACCTTAAACTTTAATTCTTCAGCTCTTCCCAGCCCCGACACACAATTGTTACAGTAAGAAGTCTTACACCAGGTTAAAGTCCAACATGTTTGTTTCAAACACTAGCTTTCGGAGCACTGCTCCTTCCTCAGGTGAATGAGGCACTGCTCCTTCCTCAGGTGAATGAGGCACTGCTCCTTCCTCAGGTGAATGAGGCACTGCTCCTTCCTCAGGTGAATGAAGAATCATTCACCTGAGGAAGGAGCAGTGCTCCGAAAGCTAGTGTTTGAAACAAACCTGTTGGACTTTAACCTGGTGTTGTAAGACTTTTTACTGTGCTCACCCCAGTCCAACGCCGACATCTCCACATCACAATTTGAAGGTTACTGACCTTTGGGAAAACTTGTACTTTCCCAGATCTCTTTCCCAGACCTGTTGGTGTCGATGCTCCTTTAACACAGGAACGTCTTCACAGTGCTTCTTAAAATCGTCCAACACAGAGAGAGAAGGAGATTTTGGGTTCCTTGTTCCCTGGCTGCTTAACAAAACTGAACAAAAGGTGGCACTCTCCAGAAGATCCACCTCAAGACGAGAAGACATTGGAGCAGAATTAGGCCGCTCGGCCCATCGAGTCTGCTCCGCCATTCAATCCTGGCTGACATTTTTCTCATCCCCATTCTCCTGCCTTCTTCCCATAACCCCTGACCCCCTTATTAATCAAGAACCTATCTATCTCTGCCTTAAAGACACTCAGTGAATTGGCCTCCACAGCCTTCTGCGGCAGAGTTCCACAGATTCACCACCCTCTGGCTGAAGAAATTCCTCCTCATCTCTGTTTTAAAGGATTGCCCCTTCAGTCTGAGATTGTGTCCTCTACTTCCAGTTTTTCTTACAAGTGGAAACATCCTCTCCACGTCAACTCTATCCAGGCCTTGCAATATCCTGGAAGTTTCAATAAGATCCCCCATCATCCTTCTAAACTCCAATGAGTACAGACCCAGAATCTTCAATCATTCCTCATATGACAAGTTCCAGGGATCATTTTTGCGAACCTTCTTCCCTGAAAGTTTCCGACTGGCTTCACCAACCACAGGCCGCAATAGTAGAAAGTTGAAAAACATTCTCTGCATCAATTGGCTGCTTACCAAGTCTATCAAACGACATCACGGATTCAGCCACAGAACCTGAAGGGGATGTTTTGAGATCAGCCTATCTGAAAGGGGAGATTTTCCCCAGTGTCCAAATGCTCCAATTTAAACAGAAATGTTTATCAAAACAGGCAGCAGGACGGGATTAAAAAGGGAACACAGGACAAACAGACAATACCCTAACAGTGGTCGATATACTCTGCGGCTCTTCATTGCTGCCCCTGCTGTTGCCTCTCTCATCCGTTCTCCGAGACGAACTTGACCGCGTCCGCAGGGGCCGTGAAGAAGTGCTACCTGCCTTTGAACGTGACCAGCCTTGCCACCTACTTCTCCAGGGTGACGATCCGGTCACCCATGTCTGTGGCAGCCTATTCCAGATCCTTGATCGATTCCTCCTGGGCTTCCAATCACCTTTCTGCCTTATCCAGGACCACCAGCATGGATGCCAGATCTTCGGCAACCGCACCCATCACCACAGCTGGAATGTCCGACTTTCTCTCTTCCCGGTTGATGGAACCATCAATTCACCAGACACGTGTTTTCCGATATGAATATAGGCTTTAATCTACTTACTACAGAGCCAGCCTGTTACCCGTTGATGAACTCTCGGTGAACTGCAGGCTGACTCTGGACAAGGGTATTTATACAGCAGCACAAGGGGGAGGAGTCATGGGCAGAGCCAAGGGTGGAGCCCAGTACAAGCTCCTGAGCATTCCCAGAGCTACTCCCCCTAGTGGTCGGATAACGCTACTGCGCTTACAAAGATACAGTGTGAATTACCATGTTAGATTCACCACATTCACCCCCTGCAAAAAAAATCAAGTCCAGCGGGGGTGGTGGTTTACAAAGTCAGTCTGTCCGGTGGTCGAATTGTCCGCTGTGATCTGCGGAGCACCGGGGTTGCAGCCTCTTGCGGTGGCTGGATGGGTGTTGTGTGCTGGGGTACGATGGCGGACTCCAGGGAGGGTTGTGTCCGAGCTTCATACTCTCCTGGTTCGACCGGGGACTGGGGGCTGGCCGGCGCGGGTGTGCGGAACTGATGGAGCGAGCTCGTGGGCTCGGGAGCGCGAGGGGGCGGCAGCATGGGGTGTAGGGTGAGAGGTCCTTCTGTGGGGGTAGAGGGGGCGCTGGATCCGGCGGGTGCCAGATCCCGGAGGGATACCGTGTCCTGACGGCTGTCAGGGAACTCGACGAATGCGTACTGGGGGTTGGAGTGGAGCAGGCGCACCTTCTCAACAAGGGGGTCGGTTTTGTGTGCCCTGACGTGTTTCCTCAGAAGTACGGGGCCCGGTGTCCTCAGCCATGCCGGAAGTGAGACCCCCGTGGTAGTGCCCCTGGAAAAAATGAAGAGCCTCTCGTGAGGGGTCTGATTGGTCGCTGTGCACAAAAGGGACCTAATAGCGTGGAGCGCGTCTGGGAGGACTTCCTGCCATTGGGAGACTTGGAGCTTTCTAGACCGGAGGGTCAGTAGGACGGTCTTCCAGACCGTCGCGTTCTCCCTCTCCACCTGCCCGTTCCCCCTAGGGTTGTAGCTGGTAGTCCTGCTCGAGGCAATGCCCTTGTCGAGCAGGTACTGACGCAGCTCGTCACTCATGAAGGACGAACCCCGGTCGCTGTGTACGTAGCTGGGGAAACCAAACAGGGTGAAGATGCTATGCAGGGCCCTAATGACTGTGTGGGAGGTCATGTCGGGGCACGGGATAGCAAATGGGAAACGGGAGAACTCATCTACGATGTTTAGAAAGTAAACGTTCTTGTTAGTTGAGGGGAGTGGCCCTTTGAATTCAATCGCGAGGCGTTCAAAGGGCCTAGAAACCTTGACCAGGTGGGCCCTGTCTGGTCTATAGAAGTGCGGTTTGCACTCCGCACAGACCGGGCAGTCCCTGGTGACCGCTTTTACCTCCTCGTTGGAGAGAGGTAGGTTTCGGGCCCTGATGTAGTGGGCGAGCCGGGTGACCCCCGGGTGGCAGAGGTCATTGTGGATGACTTTCAATCGGTCAATCTGCGCGCTGGCGCATGTCCCGCGGGATAGGGCATCCGGAGGCTCGTTGAGCTTCCCGGATCGATACTTAATATCGTAATTTTAGGTGGAGAGTTCGTTCCTCCACCTCAGAATTTTGTCGTTTTTAATTTTGCCCCTTTGCGAGTTGTCAAACAAACAAAGATCTTTGGTCGGTGATGAGGGTGAACCTCGTACCTGCGAGGTAGTGCCTCCAGTAACGAATAGCCTCCACAATGGCTTGTGCTTCTTTCTCGACTGAGGAGTGTTGGAGTTCTGAAGCGGAGAGGGTACGGGAGAAAAATGCAACTGGTCTCCCTGCCTGATTTAATGTGGCTGCAAGAGCTACCTCTGAGGCGTCGCTCTCTATCTGAAATGGAGTGGATTCATCCACCGCCCGCATGACCGCTTTGGCGATGTCCTCCTTGATGCCGTCGAAGGCCTGGCGTGCCTCAGCTGACAGGGGAAATCGTGTGGTCCTAAAGAGTGGGCGGGCTTTGTCCGCATATTGAGGGACCCACTGGGCGTAGTAGGAGAAGAAGCCCAAGCACCGTTTGAGGGCCTTGGGGCAATGGGGGAGGGGGAGTTCTAAGAGGGGGCGCATACGGTCTGGGTCTGGGCCCAGGACTCCGTTTTCCACGACATAGCCGAGGATGGCTAGTCTGGTTGTGCGGAAAACGCATTTCTCCTTGTTATACATGAGATTCAGTTTCTGTGCCGTCTGGAGAAAACGGTAGAGGTTGGCGTCGTGGTCCTGCTGGTCATAGCCGCAGATGGTGACATTGTCCAAGTACGGAAACGTGGGCCGCAGCCCGTACTGGTCCACCATTCGGTCCATTGCTCGTTGGAACACCAAAACCCCATTAGTGACGCCGAAAGGGACCTGGAGGAAATGGAAGAGGCGGCCATCGACCTCGAATGCCGTGTAGTGACGGTCCTCCGGGCGGATTGGGAGCTGGTGGTATGCAGACTTCAGATCCACCGTGGAAAAGAGCCGACATTGGGCGATCTGGTTTACCATGTCTGCAATCCTGGGGAGGGGATACGCGTCGAGGAGTGTAAATCTATTTATGGTCTGACTGTAGTCGACAACCATGTGGAATTTTTCCCCGGTCTTAACGACCACCACCTGAGCTCTCCAGGGACTGTTGCTGGCCTCTATAACCCCCTCACTGAGTAGCCTTCGGACCTCTGCTCTGACAAATACCCTATCCTGCAGGCTGTACTGCCTGCTACGAGTGGCTACGGGTTTACAGTCCTTTGTGAGATAGGCGAAGAGAGATGGGGGGGGGGGGATTCGCAGTGTAGCGAGGCTGCAGATCGTGAGTGGGACAGGGGCCCGCTGAGGGTGAGGCTCTCAAGGTTACATTGAAAATCTAGGCCTAATAAGAGTGGCGCGCAGAGGTCGGGCAAAACGTAGAGTTTGAATTTTGAGTAGCTAGCGCCTCGGATTGTGAGTGTCGCGGCGGTGCGTCCCTGGATCTGGACCGAATGGGATCCTGAAGCGAGCGAGATAGTTTGCCGCACGGGGAAAACGGGGAGCGAACAGCGTCTTACCAGGTCTGGATGTATGAAGCTCTCAGTGCTCCCGGAGTCGAAGAGGCATGGCATTTTCTACCCGTTGATTTGGACCTCTGCCATCGAATTTCGCAGATGCTTCGGGCGTGATTGGTCCAGAGTGACTGCGCTGAGTTGCGGGTAGTCGGCGGCTCGATCAGCTGTGCTGGAGTGGCCCCGTGGTGACTGCCCTCTGAGTTCATAGTCGTACTCTTCCGATGAGTTGTCCGAGCGTGGAGATGCAGGTCGGGCCCGTGGATCGCACGTGGCGGGCGGCGAGGAAGACGGCGTCCAAGATGGTGGCCCCATGAGTCGCACGT
Organism: Scyliorhinus canicula; assembly: GCF_902713615.1. Lineage (NCBI taxonomy): Eukaryota > Metazoa > Chordata > Chondrichthyes > Carcharhiniformes > Scyliorhinidae > Scyliorhinus > Scyliorhinus canicula. The sequence goes on from NC_052157.1 coordinate 72,914,378, forward strand.
GGCCGGCCGCGTGGTGGAGGTTTGCCAAGATGGCGGCCCCCATGGAGCACACGTGGCTAGAGGGGCCGGAGTCAGGGCATAGGTCGCAGTGTTTCGGGCCCCGCAGGCCTGCGGGTGAGGGGAGCGATTACTTTGTGCCGCTGGGGAGCTGGAAGCTGGGGCCCTTTATGTGAGGCACACTCTTGCGTAATGGCCTTTCCGCCCGCAGCTGCTGCAGGTCGCGTTGATGGCTGGGCAGTGCTGCCGCGGGTGCTGATTCTGGCCGCAGAAATGGCAGGCTGGAGCAGCATAGTGGCTGGCTGGAGCAGCATGGTGGCTGGCTGGAGCAGCGTAGTGGCTGGCTGGAGCAGCATGGTGGCTGGCTGGAGCAGCATGGTGGCTGGCTGGAGCAGCATGGTGGCTGGCTGGGGCAGCATAGTGGCTGGCTGGAGCAGCATAGTGGCTGACTGGAGCAGCGTAGTGGCTGGCTGGAACAGTATAGTGGCTGGCTGGGGCAGCATAGTGGCTGGCTAGAGCAGCATGGTGGCTGGCTGGAGCAGCGTAGTGGCTGGCTGGAGCAGTATAGTGGCTGGCTGGGGCAGCATAGTGGCTGGCTGGAGCAGCATAGTGGCTGGCTGGAGCAGCATAGTGGCTGGCTGGAGCAGTATAGTGGCTGGCTGGGGCAGCATGGTGGCTGGCTGGAGCAGCATAGTGGCTGGCTGGAGCAGCGTAGTGGCTGGCTGGAGCAGCATAGTGGCTGGCTGGGGCAGCATGGTGGCTGGGCGGCCGCGTAGCACAGGTCTGGGGAAATCGCTGATTCGGGGGCCCATGATTGGGTCGCGGGGAACGAGTTAAGGCTGCAGAAGGAGACCTCCATCGTGGTAGCAGCTTTCACAGTCGTTTCTAAGTCTTGGGCCCCCTTTTCCAGCAGTTGTTGGTGCACATAATTAGACCTGAGGCCCGCTACAAAAATGTCGCATACAGCAAGTTCTCTGTGTTTAGCCGCGGTAACTGCTTGATAATTACAGTCATTTGATAGATTATTGAGCTCTCTTAAAAATTCGGCGAGTGATTCTGTAGGCCGCTGGCGGCGAGTCGTGAACACATGTACAAGCTCCTGAGCATTCCCAGAGCTACTCCCCCTAGTGGTCAGATAACGCTTACAAAGATACAGTGTGAATTACCATGTTACATTCACCACACCGGTGCTCTCTCAATTCTCTTGCGAGAAACATGCCCCCGTCCCCCATCCCCTGGTGTGGGGGGGCTTTTTGTGCCGTGGGCCGGCCCCCCCTCTCGTGAAGCTCGGGTTTCGCGGCATCATGTGTCGGCGGCTCAGTCATTTGCTTGTCCAGGCTTTTTATGCTCTTGGTTTCCACCAATTCTCTGGCTGCTGTTTGGCATTTTTCTTTCTGTCATGTTGTTTTGTGCTCGTGGTTGGGGATGCATTTTGGCGTGAGCCGGTGTTGTTCAGGCAAAGTGGGCCAATTTCTCAGGTTTGTGGGAGGAGAGCCATCTGGTGTGTGACGTCTCAGCATATCCCCGTCGCCGGGAGTCCCCACGGTGGATCAGTACTGAGGGAGTGCTGCACTGTCAGAGGGTCAGTACTTAGGGAGTGCTGCACTGTCAGAGGGTCAGTACTGAGGGAGTGCTGCACTGTCAGAGGGTCAGTACTGAGGGAGCACTGCACTGTCACAGAGTCAGTACTGAGGGAGTGCTGCACTGTCAGAGGGTCAGTACTGAGGGAACGCTGCACTGTCAGAGGGTCAGCACTGAGGGAGTGCTGCACTGTCAGAGGGTCAGTACTGAGGGAGCGCTGCACTGTCAGAGGTTCAGTACTGAGGGAACGCTGCACTGTCAGAGGGTCAGTACTGATGGAGTGCTGCACTGTCAGAGGGTCAGTACTGAGGGAGTGCTGCACTGAGAGTCAGTACTGAGGGAGCGCTGCACTGTCAGAGGGTCAGTACTGAGGGAGCACTGCACTGTCAGAGGGTCAGTACTGAGGGAACGCTGCACTGTCAGAGGGTCAGTACTGATGGAGTGCTGCACTGTCAGAGGGCCAGTACTGAGGGAGTGCTGCACTGTCAGAGAGTCAGTACTGAGGGAGCGCTGCACTGTCAGAGGGTCAGTACTGAGGGAGCGCTGCACTGTCAGAGGGTCAGTACTGAGGGAGCGCTGCACTGTCAGAGGGTCAGTACTGAGGGAGTGCTGCACTGTCAGACGGTCAGTACTGAGGGAGTGCTGCACTGTCAGAGGGTCAGTACGGAGGGAGTGCTGCACTGTCAGAGGGTCAGTACTGAGGGAGTGCTGCACTGTCAGAGGGTCAGCACTGAGGGAGTGCTGCACTGTCAGAGGGTCAGTACTGAGGAAGTGCTGCACTGTCAGAGGGTCAGTACTGAGGGAGTGCTGCACTGTCAGAGGGTCAGTACTGAGGGAGTGCTGCACGATAAGATGGCTTTCCCTTTTCTCTAATTGTGACTGCACATCATACATAAATCATCTGCTGTGTTTGGAACACTTTGGAAGGGTTGTGGTGAAAAAATGGAAGTCATTTACTCAACCCCTGCTCACCAGCACTGGCTCTTTTTCAACAGGATCACTTACATTCCGTCCACAGCAGGAGTGCAATCCTCCATCCCACTGGTCTCGTCAGCCTCATCCGTCCATAGTGCCAATGCCAACACCTACCGACAGCCCTCTCTGGCGCTTGGATTCACTGCTATCGGACCTGATGGGCGGACTGTGCTGCAGCCCCTAATAGCTGGTAAGAAACTAAGTGATGCTCTCAGAACAGCGTCCTGCTGAAGGCCCGTGAGCGTGAGATAGGTGGTCTCCGTGTGACAGAGAGGGGGGGTCTCTGTGTGACAGAGAGGGGGGCTCTCTGTGACAGGTGGTCTCAGTGTGACAGAGGGGGTGGGTCTCAGTGTGACAGAGAGAGGGGGCTCTCTGTGACAGAGAGGGGGGGGGTCTCTGTGTGACAGAGAGGGGGGGTCTCTGTGTGACAGAGAGGGGGGTCTCTGTGTGACAGAGAGGGGGGGTCTCTGTGTGACAGAGAGGGGGGGTCTCTGTGTGACAGAGAGGGGGGGTCTCTGTGTGACAGAGAGGGGGGGTCTCTGTGTGACAGAGAGGGGGGGTCTCTGTGTGACAGAGAGGGGGGGTCTCTGTGTGACAGAGAGGGGGGCTCTCTGTGTGACAGAGAGGGGGGGTCTCTGTGTGACAGAGAGGGGGGCTCTCTGTGACAGGTGGTCTCTGTGACAGGTGGTCTCAGTGTGACAGAGAGGGGGGTCTCTGTGTGACAGAGAGGGGGGGTCTCTGTGTGACAGAGAGATGGGGGTCTCTGTGTGACAGAGGGGGGGGGGTCTCTGTGTGACAGAGAGAGGGGGCTCTCTGTGTGACAGAGAGGGGGGGCTCTCTGTGTGACAGAGAGGGGGGGCTCTCTGTGTGACAGAGAGGGGGGGTCTCTGTGTGATAGACAGGGGGTCTCTGTGTGACAGAGAGGGTGGGTCTCAGTGTGACAGAGAGAGGGGGGGTCTCTGTGTGACAGAGAGAGGGGGTCTCTGTGTGACAGAGAGGGGGGGGGCTCTCTGTGAGAGAGAGAGGGGGTCTGTGTGAGAGAGAGAGGGGGGTCTCTGTGTGAGAGAGAGAGGGGGGTCTCTGTGTGAGAGAGAGAGGGGGGTCTCTGTGTGAGAGAGAGAGGGGGTCTCTATGTGAGAGAGAGAGGGGGTCTCTATGTGAGAGAGAGAGGGGGTCTCTGTGTGAGAGAGAGGGTGTCTCTGTGTGTGAGAGAGAGAGGGGGTCTCTGTGAGAGAGAGGGGTGGTCTCTGCAAAAGAGAGAGAGAGGGGGTCTCTGTGTGAGAAAGAGAGGGGGTCTCTGTGTGAGAGAGAGGGGGTCTCTGTGTGAGAGAGAGAGGGGGTCTCTGTGTGAGAGAGAGGGGGTCTCTGTGTGACAGAGAGAGAGGGGCTCTCTGTGTGAGAGAGAGAGGGGGTTTCTGTGAGAGAGAGAGGGGGTCTCTGTGAGAGAGAGAGGGGGTCTCTGTGTGACAGAGAGGGGGTCTCTGAGAGAGAGAGGGGGTCTCTGTGTGTGAGAGAGAGAGGGGGTCTCTGTGTGAGAGAGAGAGGGGGTCTCTGTGAGAGAGAGAGGGGGTCTCTGTGAGAGAGAGGGGGTCTCTGAGAGAGAGAGGGGGTCTCTCTGTGTGTGAGAGAGAGAGGGGCTCTCTGTGTGTGAGAGAGAGAGGGGGTCTCTGTGTGTGACAGAGAGGGGGTTCTCTGTGTGAGAAAGAGAGGGGGTCTCTGTGTGAGAGAGAGAGAGAGGGGGTCTCTGTGTGAGAGAGAGAGAGGGGGTCTCTGTGTGAGAGAGAGAGGGGGTCTCTGTGAGAGAGAGAGAGGGGGTCTCTGTGAGAAAGAGAGGGGGTCTCTGTGTGAGAGAGAGAGGGGGTCTCTGTGTGAGAGAGAGAGGGGGTCTCTGTGTGACAGAGAGGGGGGGTCTCTGTGTGACAGAGAGGGGGGAGTCTGTGTGAGAGAGAGAGGGGGTCTCTGTGAGAGAGAGAGAGGGGGTCTCTGTGAGAGAGAGGGGGTCTCTGTGTGAGAGAGAGAGGGGGTCTCTGTGAGAGAGAGAGGGGGTCTCTGTGTGAGAAAGAGAGGGGGTCTCTGTCTGAGAGAGAGAGGGGCTCTCTGTATGACACAGAGAGGGGGTCTCTGTGGCAAAGAGGGGGTCTCTGACAGTGAGTGGGAGTCTCTGTGACAGCGAGAGGGGGTCTCTGTGACAGCGAGAGGAGGTCTCTGTGACAGTGAGAGGGAGTTTCTGTGTGACAGAGAGGCGGGGTCTCTGACAGTCTCTGTGACGGTGGGGGGGGGGGGTTTCTGTGTGACAGAGAGAGGGGGTCTCCCTGTGTCCACGTGGCGGGGAGAGGGTTAGGGATTCCGCGTAACGGGGAAATTGAGGGGTTTCTGCGTGACGGGGAGAGGGTCCGCTGCCCCTATAATGGGCAGAGCTTTTGTGGGTCTGGGTAATGGAGAGGGGTCCATTCGTGATGAATTCTCTGGGTGGGTCCAGTACTGAGGGTGTGGCCGTTCTGGGTGGGTCCAGTACAGAGGGTGTGGCCATTCTCGGTCAGTCCAGTACAGAGGGTGTGGCCATTCAGGGTGGGTCCAGACGTGGTGTGGCCGTTCTGGGTGGGTCCAGTACAGAGGGTGTGGCCGTTCTGGGTGGGTCCAGTACAGAGGGTGTGGCCATTCTCGGTCAGTCCAGTACAGAGGGTGTGGCCATTCAGGGTGGGTCCAGACGTGGTGTGGCCGTTCTGGGTGGGTCCAGTACAGAGGGTGTGGCCGTTCTGGGTGGGTCCAGTACAGAGGGTGTGGCCATTCTCGGTCAGTCCAGTACAGAGGGTGTGGTCATTCTGGGTGGGTCCAGTACAGAGGGTGTGGCCGTTCTGGGTGTGTCCAGTACAGAGGGTGTGGCCGTTCTGGGTGGGTCCAGTACAGAGGGTGCGGCCGTTCTGGGTGGGTCCAGTACAGAGGGTGTGGTCATTCTGGGTGGGTCCAGTCGTGGTGTGGCCGTTCAGGGTGGGTCCAGTCACGGTGTGGCCGTTCAGGGTGGGTCCAGTCACGGTGTGGCCGTTCAGGGTGGGTCCAGTCGTGGTGTGGCCGTTCAGGGTGGGTCCAGTCGTGGTGTGGCCGTTCAGGGTGGTTCCAGTCGTGGTGTGGCAGGCAGGGGTTTTCTCTCTGGGTTCATCCAGTTGAGAGGAGAGTGCGGGTGATCCAGTACAGGAGTGTGAGTGCTGGGGGGAGTCTCTGTGGCTGGGTTCACTGGATCCTTGTGTGTGCCTGTGTATGTATACATGTGCATGTGTGTGTGCGCGTGTGTACGTGTACATGTGCATGTGTCTGTGTGCATGTGTGTGTTTATATGTACATGTACATATGTGCGTATGTGTGTGTGTATACATTGTGTGTGTGTGTGTACATGTGTGTGTACATGTGTGTATACATGGTAACTCATGCTTCTCTCTCCTCCCTCCAGGTCAGTCTCCACTCCTGACCACAGGTCAGGTTGGCTCCTCTCAGCTCTCTGGCCCACAGCTCCAACCTGCACCCCCTGGGCAGCTCATCACAGCAATCTACCCATCGCCACCCTCTGCCAGTGTGGCCACGACGACCCACAATCTGATCTATACCGCCTCACCCTCGCTGCCCACCACCACTCTGCCAGCTCCCATCCTACCCAAGGCACCCAGTGCCACTGTGACCTCAAACATCGCATTGACCCCAGGGCCTCAGCAAGGAGCAGGGGTGGTGACACCGGGATGCCTGGCACCATTGTCCTCACAAGGGGCACCTTCAACAGCGTACCACAGCGGGCCAATGACGCCTGTACAAGGTAGGAGTGGTTTCTGTTCTTGCAGAACATGATATCGCAGCATGGGGGTGTGGATTCTCTTCACTCATCACCTCCCACCTTCCAAGCAAATCAACACAAACCCTAGCTCGCAACCGGTTAAAATTTCTCTCTATGTTTCTAAACCACTCCATAGCTTATTCCCTCCCAACCTACACCTACCTCTGTAACTTGACCCTGCCGGGACACCAAAACTCTGTCCCCTCCAACTCCGATCCTCCGGGATCTCTGTCCTCTCCAACTCCAATCCTCCGGGTTCTCTGTCCCCTCCAACTCCGATCCTCCGGGATCTCTGTCCTCTCCAACTCCAATCCTCTGGGATCTCTGTCCGCTCCAACTCCGATCCTCCGGGATCTCTCTCCCCTCCAACTCCAATCCTCCGGGATCTCTGCCCGCTCCAACTCCGATCCTCCGGGATCTCTCTCCCCTCCAACTCCAATCCTCCGGGATCTCTGTCCCCTCCAACTGCAATCCTCCGGGATCTCTGTCACCTCCAACTCCGATCCTCCGGGATCTCTGTCCTCTCCAAGTCCGATCCTCCGGAGTGTCTGTCCTCACCAACTCCCATCCTCCGGGATCTCTGTCCTCTCCAACTCCAATCCTCCGGGAACTCTGTCCCCTCCAACTCCAATCCTTCGGCATCGCTCCATTTTTCTCTTTCTCCCTCAAAGACACTCCTTAAAAACTACCCTACAAACCAAGCCATTGGTCCCATTTCCTAATATCTTCCTGTGTGACTTGGGGTAAATTTCATGAGACTTTTGTATCCACTAGAGAGGGAAGGTTGAAGCTTGGTTTAACCATGCGCATAAAAGACAGCATCTCCGACAGTGCAACGCTTCATCAGTACTGACCCACTGACAGTGCAGCACTCCCTCAGTACTGACCCTCTGACAGTGCAGCACTCCCTCAGTACTGACCCTCTGACAGTGCAGCACTCCCTCAGTACTGACCCTCTGGCAGTGCAGCCCTCAGTACTGACCCTCTGGCAGTGCAGCGCTCCCTCAGTACTGACCCTCTGACAGTGCAGCACTCCCTCAGTACTGACCCTCTGACAGTGCAGCACTCCCTCAGTACTGACCCTCTGACAGTGTAGCACTCCCTCAGTACTGACCCTCTGACAGTGCAGCACTCCCTCAGTACTGACCCTCTGGCAGTGCAGCCCTTAGTACTGACCCTCTGACAGTGCAGCGCTCCCTCAGTACTGACCCTCTGACAGTGCAGCACTCCCTCAGTACTGACCCTCTGACAGTGCAGCCCTCAGTACTGACCCTCTGACAGTGCAGCGCTCCCTCAGTACTGACCCTCTGACAGTGCAGCACTCCCTCAGTACTGACCCTCTGTCAGTGCAGCGCTCCCTCAGTACTGACCCTCTGACAGTACAGCACTCCCTCAGTACTGACCCTCTGACAGTGCAGCATTCCCTCAATACTGACCCTCTGACAGTGCAGCACTCCATCAGTACTGACCCTCTGACAGTGCAGCACTCCCTCAGTACTGACCCTCTGACAGTGCAGCACTCCCTCAGTACTGACCCTCTGACAGTGCAGCATTCCCTCAATACTGACCCTCTGACAGTGCAGCACTCCCTCAGTACTGACCCTCTGACAGTTCAGCACTCCCTCAGTACTGACCCTCTGACAGTGCAGCACTCCCTCAGTACTGACCCTCTGACAGTGCAGCATTCCCTCAATACTGACCCTCTGACAGTGCAGCACTCCCTCAGTACTGACCCTCTGACAGTTCAGCACTCCCTCAGTACTGACCCTCTGACAGTACAGCACTCCCTCAGTACTGACCCTCTGACAGTGCAGCACTCCCTCAGTACTGACCCTCTGACAGTGCAGCACTCCCTCAGTACTGACCCTCTGACAGTGCAGCATTCCCTCAGTACTGACCCTCTGACAGTGCAGCGCTCCCTCAGTACTGACCCTCTGACAGTGCAGCACTCCCTCAGTACTGACCCTCTGTCAGTGCAGCGCTCCCTCAGTACTGACCCTCTGACAGTACAGCACTCCCTCAGTACTGACCCTCTGACAGTGCAGCATTCCCTCAATACTGACCCTCTGACAGTGCAGCACTCCATCAGTACTGACCCTCTGACAGTGCAGCACTCCCTCAGTACTGACCCTCTGACAGTGCAGCACTCCCTCAGTACTGACCCTCTGACAGTGCAGCATTCCCTCAATACTGACCCTCTGACAGTGCAGCACTCCCTCAGTACTGACCCTCTGACAGTTCAGCACTCCCTCAGTACTGACCCTCTGACAGTGCAGCACTCCCTCAGTACTGACCCTCTGACAGTGCAGCATTCCCTCAATACTGACCCTCTGACAGTGCAGCACTCCCTCAGTACTGACCCTCTGACAGTTCAGCACTCCCTCAGTACTGACCCTCTGACAGTACAGCACTCCCTCAGTACTGACCCTCTGACAGTGCAGCACTCCCTCAGTACTGACCCTCTGACAGTGCAGCACTCCCTCAGTACTGACCCTCTGACAGTGCAGCATTCCCTCAGTACTGACCCTCTGGCAGTGCAGCACTCCCTCAGTACTGACCCTCTGACAGTGCAGTACTCCCTGAGTACTGACCCTCTGACAGTGCAGCACTCCCTCAGTACTGACCCTCTGGCAGTGCAGCATTCCCTCAGTACTGACCCTCTGACAGTGCAGCGCTCCCTCAGTACTGACTCTCTGACAGTGTAGCGCTCCTTCAGTACTGACCCTCTGACAGTGCAGCGCTCCATCAGTACTGACCCTCTGACAGTGCAGCACTCCCTCAATACTGACCCTCTGACAGTGCAGCGCTCCCTCAGTACTGACCCTCTGACAGTGCAGCACTCCCTCAGTACTGACCCTCTGACAGTGCAGCACTCCCTCAGTACTGACCCTCTGACAGTGCAGCACTCCCTCAGTACTGACCCTCTGACAGTGCAGCATTCCCTCAATACTGACCCTCTGACAGTGCAGCACTCCCTCAGTACTGACCCTCTGACAGTTCAGCACTCCCTCAGTACTGACCGTCTGACAGTGCAGCACTCCCTCAGTACTGACCCTCTGACAGTGCAACACTCCCTCAGTACTGACCCTCTGACAGTTCAGCACTCCCTCAGTACTGACCCTCTGACAGTTCAGCGCTCCCTCAGTACTGACCCTCTGACAGTGCAGCACTCCCTCAGTACTGACCCTCTGACTGTGCAGCCCTCCCTCAGTACTGACCCTCTGACAGTTCAGCGCTCCCTCAGTACTGACCCTCTGACTGTGCAGCCCTCCCTCAGTACTGACCCTCTGACAGTTCAGCACTCCCTCAGTACTGACCCGCTGACAGTTCAGTAGTCCCTCAATGTTGGTCCTCCGTCAGTGCAGTCTTCGCTCAGTACTGAGCCTACGAACAATGCAGAGCCTCCTCACTCCTGATCCTCCGACTGTGCAACGCTCCCTTAGACCTTTCTGTTGTATCACAGCGAGGCTGGGCCTGCATTCTGGGTTCTAACCTCCTAGTGTAAGACTCCAGCTGATGATCTTCTGAGACCGAGAGAGAAAGGGACAGAGAGGAGCCACTGCCTGAACGTTGGGGTGGGTGTTGTGGTTTGTGGGGGGGAGCGGTGACAGGGAGATTGTGAAGCCACGTCATGGCTCGTTTAAACTGGAGGCAATGAGAGGGGATGGGGGAGATTCCGATGGGAGACTCGCATCGAAAACCCTGGGCAGGTCAGAATCTTCATGTCAATCGGTCGGAGGTCTTCTCGCTCTGGAGGAGGATTATTCTGCAGCTGATACCACGTCGTCCCCCACAGGCCCTTAAACTTTCCAGATCTGTCCTAATCCCAGTCCCTTTCAAATTCCACTGCTCCCGGTGGAGGATCCCAACACACAGCCATACTTCAGTTTGTGAGGGGGTGGTTCGATTTAATGAGGGCTGATGTTCTGCATTGTGCTGATAATCACGCATGCAGAAGTTAACCTCATTAGAGTAAGTACTTAAAGTAGGCTGATATTACCATGGCAACATATGACTGTGTTGTGTAGGGAGCTTGGTGACTTTCGTATCTGTTCAGGCTGTAAAATATCAAAGGGGGGGGTGATTTTCGATTCTGTCACCAGATGATAAATCCATGGAGTCATTCACCACATAAAAGGAGTCCATTAAGCCCATCTTCTTCCTCTACTGGCACTTTGAACAAGCTGTTCAATTAATTCACCTGTTCCCCACCACGCATCCTCACCCCGCCTTTCCTCATATCCCTTGCCGAGGATTTATCCAATTTCCCCCTATTTGAAAGCTCCGATTGATTGTGTTGCCATGTCCCTTTCATGCAGCGCCTTCCAGATCAGCACAGCTCGGTGTGTTTCTAAAATATAAACTGCCCAACCACCCCTCACCCTGATCTTCAGCCAATCTGTGTGCCTCTGCCCTCCTGCCCTGGAACCTGTTTCTATTGCAATGCTTCACGATTTTCAAACGTCTCAATCAAATTCGCCCAGTCTCTCCACGTTAGTTGAATTCCTTCATCCCTGGATTTATTTCTGTAAGCCTTCTCTGCACACTGTGCAAGGCTGCAACCGTTGCCCACTGAGGGAACCTGCCCTAGTGGAGATAGCTTGGGTGGGTGGGGGTTGAGAGGTGTGGGGGGAGGTGGGGGCAGCTTTGAGCCCCGGAGCAGAGTGTCATCTGTGAAGAATGTGAGGCAAAGATTCTCATTCTAACATTCCCCACTCTCTTTTCCTCCCCACAGGAAACTTGCCCTTCAGCCTGAGGCCAGTGCGGCCTTTGCTGAAGCAGCAACAGCAGGCGACGAAAGCCAAGACCCCTGGCCCAAACATTCCAACTGGCAGCCTTTACGAGCCGCCAGCCTCCACCCGGGGCGGGGGGAAACTGCAGACCCCTGGCAGTACAGCAACAGAGCGAGGTGACGGCTGCCCGGATACACCGCAGCGAGTGGCCCTGGAGGAGGGAGCTGCCCGGGACCTGCAGGAGGAGCGGGCGACACGGGAGGCCTGGCAGCTCCAGGCAGCCCCGGCAACAGAGGAATCAGCAACCCTGCGAGAGCCTGGCACTCAGCACCAGGCGCCTCTGAAATCTGGAGCCCCCGCAGAGGAAAGAATCCCCTGTGACCACCCCTGCCCACAAGCTGGCACCTCGGGGGAGGACAGAGCAGTCAGAGACACAGGGACAGGGGTCACCCCCAGGAGCACGGGGAGTCCTATTGGCTACACAACAAAGTCTACCAACACAGAAATGACCTTCAAGAAGGAGCCCGTGGTAAGAACCCAGAGACTGAGTGAATGGGCTGGTAGAGGGGGTAGACCGTAGAGAGAGAGACAGAGCATGGGCCGGGTGGGTAAATGCTACACAAAACCCAGACCAAGCACATTGATTACAGAGAGTGTGGACAGAGTAGGGAGATTGGAAAGAGAGGGTGAACAGTGCGATTAGATCATAGAGAGAGATTTGACAGGGCAGTTAGATCATAAAGCATGAACTCGGTGGGTAGATCGTAGAGAGAATGTGGACCTGGCGAGTAGGTGGTAGAGAGAACGTGGACGTGGAAGGTCAATCGTAGAAAGAGGGTGGACAGGGCAGATGGATCATCGAGAGAGAGGTGAACAGGTAAGTCATTTAATCTTAGAGAGAGCATGGACAGGCCGGGTAGATCGTAGAGTATGAGCGTGGAGCAGGCAGGTAGATGGTAAAGAGAGTGTGGACAGAGTGGGTAGATCGTAGACAGAATGTAGACCGAGCTGGTAAATTGTAGAGAGAACGTGGACCAGGCAAGTAGATCGCAGAGACAGCATGGACTGGGCAGTAAGATCGCGGAGAGAGCATTGAACAGGTGGGTAGATCAGAGAGAGAGCATGGACCAGGCAGGGAGATTGAAGCAAGAGTGTGGACAAGGCCTGTATTTCATAAAGACAGGGTGGACAGGGCAGGTAGATCGTAGAGAGAGCGTGGACAAGGTGGCACGGGAGCACAGTGGTTAGCACTGTTACTTCACAGCGGCACGTTCTCCCTGTGTTTGCGTGGGTTTCCTCCGGGTGCTCCGGTTTCCTCCCACAGTCCTCAGATGTGCAAGTTAGGTGGATTGGCCATTCTAAATTGCACTTCGAGTCCAAAAAGATAACGTGGGGTTACAGGGATGGGGTGGAATTGTGGGTTTAAGTAGGGTGCTCTTTTGAAGGGTTGGTGCAGAGTCGATGGGCCAAATGGTCTCTTTCTGCACTGTAAATTCTATGATTCCATGAAGGCGTGTAGATCATAGAGTCAGGGTGGACAGGTGGGGTACATTGCAGAGAGAGAGCGGACCGGGCTGGTAGATGGTACATAGAGCGTCGACCGTGTGGCCAAATTGTTAAGTGAGTATAGACAGGGTGGATAGATTGTTAAGTGAGTGTGGACCAGGCGGGGAGATCAGAGAGAGAGTGTGGACCGGACGGGTAGATCAGAGAGAGTGTGGACCGGGCGGGTAGATCAGCGAATGTGTGGACAGGGCGGGTAGATCAGAGAGAGTGTGGACCGGGCGGGTAGATCAGAGAGAGAGTGTGGACCGAGCGGGTAGATCAGCGAGTGTGTGGACTGGGCGGGTAGATCAGAGAGAGAGTGTGGACCGGACGGGTAGATCAGCGAGTGTGTGGACTGGGCGGGTAGATCAGAGAGAGAGTGTGGACCGGACGGGTAGATCAGCGAGTGTGTGGACCGGGTGGGTAGATCAGAGAGAGAGTGTGGACTGGGCGGGTAGATCAGAGAGAGTGTGGACCTGGTGGGTAGATCAGAGAGAGCGTGGACTGG